>NW_019416955.1:0-20906 GCF_000390285.2 Anoplophora glabripennis | reverse complement strand
ATATACAGGGTGTATTTAAATGGAGGGGCACAAATGATACCAGAGATTCCTTGGGTGAAAATAAGTCGATTTAACCTAACATACCTATATCCCAAGTCGCATAATAAAAAAGATACAGGGTGTCAAAGTGAAAAATAAAAAATGGTTTTTCTTTAATGATTTCTATAATTTTAGTCAGAAATGTTTCAAATTTTCAACAGAGATATTTTTTAATGATGGGAAAAATAATATAATAATGATTTTTGAGTGTCGAGTACAAGGCGCCCTCTGCAGGCAACGTTATGCATTGAATATGTAGTAACTTTTTATGTAGTAAGCTGTATACGGGCAACCCCCGTATACAGCTTTTAGTAGCACAATATGAAATATTGGACTTTTTTTAACAAAAAAGGTATACTTATTGTACATGGCTAAAGCCAACCGTTGAGGAGATATTTTTAATTTCATAAATTAGTGTTACGAATTTATACCTCCACGAATACCAAGGTTCGAGTTGCTTAAAGAAATAAAAAAATAGAGTAGGTAAATGTCATTTGATAATACTCATAAATTGCAATTTTGAAGTATTAGTTTAAAGTGTTAATTAATATTAATCACTATTTACCTGCGTCCTAGATATTAAATAATTTTGGAATTGAATAAAATAACAAATTATGCATACTAATGACGAGTATGTTGATATGTTGCAAGTATTTTTTGAATGTTACAAGAACTGTGCTGTTGCTGTACGACTTTATCATGCGAGATATTCCAATCGTGTTCCTGCTAGAAAAACTTTTGTGGCGGTAGAAAGAAGACTTCGAGGAAACGGAAACATTCAACCTCGTCCTGAAGGTACTGGCAGAAGACGTCTTATTCGCGATGTAGAACTTGAAGAAGTTGTTCTTGGCAATTTACAAAATCAGAATTCTGAAACTAGTACCGGAAAATTGGCGACACAGTATAACCCTTCACATACTACGATTTGGAAAATTGCGAATGATCTTTTATACCCCTACCATCTACAACCTGTGCAGGAATTGACTGGTGCGGATTTACCTAACAGGACAGATTTTTGTCAGTGGTATTTGAACATTTCAAAGGAAAACAGAAATATTTTATTCAGTTTTTTTTTTGTTGATGAAGCGTCATTTCAAAGACATGGTTTAGTGAACCATCACAATAATCACTCATGGTCTGGTGAAAATCCTCACCCAGATTGTACATCATTTTAACATAATTTTAGTTTAAATGTATGGGCAGGAATCGTAGGAAATTATCTTATTGGTCCGTTTATTCTTCCTCGGCGTCGCGGCGGAGCCGAATATTTGAGATTTTTTAATGAGCAACTCCCAATATTGCTTGAAGACGTGCCATTAGCTATCCGTGAAAACATGTGGTGCGCACATAACGGAGCTCCTGCTCATAGTACATAGCTGTTAGACAATGGAAAATTTAAATTTTCCTGCGAGATGGATAGGTTAAGGGAACGATGCACTAGTCAAATGGCCGGCGCGATTACTGGATCTCACACCCATGGACTATGTTTTATGGGGTCACTGAAAAAATGTTGTTTATTCCAACTCTATAGATAATGTGGATCAAAGAATTTTTATAGCATCTGAGGAAGTAAAAATTGACATATTTTTTCAAGAGTTTGTCATAATTTTAATCGAGAATTAGACTATGCTTACAGGAAAATGGAAAATATTCTTTAAAAAATCTTGTTTTTCTTTTATTGTCAGCCAATTGTTTCTTTTAAGTTATCTATTGTCTATTGTTAAGTGACTCTTGATTCTAGTTGTGTTGCTTTTTTTTCTAATAATTATTATTAATCTAACAATAGATAAGTATTTTGCAATATTTTTTCACCTGAACTGTTATTTCATATGAGATTTCTTTAATGCGGAGTTTAAAATAATTTCACATGCACCAGAAAATGTGTTTTTTAATAAAGATACAGAAAAAACCATTAAATATAAATTATGCAACAAGTGTATTCACACATGCTTAAATAATACGCAAAAAGTGTAAAGTAAATTTAAAACAGGAAAAATAATTTGGTCTCAGTTGATTCCTGCGGCCCTTTTGGTCGAATTTTAAAATACAGATACCTACTAACATGAGGTTGAAGTTAAAAAATGCTTCATCACAACAATAAAATTTTAATAAAATTATGCATAAATTAATAAATATTTAAAAACTACACTACAAATTATTTAAACTGATAAAAAACGTTTTTATCCAAGAAACTGTTCGAATTCAAAACAAATTCAGTGAAGTTAGGGAACTTTTGACTATATTACCAACTTTCAATTTTCAAAATTTTCCTAACTCCAATAAATTTGTTCTCAATTCGAATAGTTTCTTGAACAAAAAAGCAGATTTTTGTTTGTCATTTAGATAATCTACCGTGGTTGATTTCCTGTTCAACAGTCTACATGCTTTTGTATTAAATTTAATATTATGTAGTTTTTTCAAAATATTCGACAACAAAAACCTTTTAGTTGTTTGGTAAATTTATGTATAATTTTATTAATATTGTATTTTATTAATATTGTATTGTTATGCCGAAATCTTTTTTTAACTTCAACCTCATATTAGCAAATATTTAAACTTTTATTAATTACAGATTTGATTTTAGCACAAATTTTTTTTATATTTATTGTAGATATTTTTGATACAAGGAATAAATATTTCCGAAAGTTTAACTAGATGACGAATACACGAAGAGTGCTCTTATTTTGCTTTTTAGCCAAAAAACCCTGTTTTCTTCAATTTTAACCTTAACCTTAAGATACCACATTTTAACAAAAAACATAATTCTTAGATCTGACCAGTCAGCTATTTGTAGAGACCGACCGAATGTGATTTTTTTTTGGTCGAAGCCGAAGCCGAACTTCGGTTTATGGATCACCTTCGGCCAAAGCCGATGCCGAAGCCGAAGATATTTTTATTACCTGAAAGTTTTAATTAATAACAAAAATATGATAAGATAACATAAAAATATGTCAAAAATAAATGCATAATGTTTTGGAAATATAATATACATATAGGGGGTGGTAGTACGTACAATAAATTCAACAGTCGATTATTTGAGTGATTTTAATACAAAAAGTTCATATAAACATTAGTCCGCAGATGCTTCGTTTTCAAGATTCAGGGTGTTAATCTTTTTAAAAAAAAATGCTATTTCGTAAATATCTTAAAAACCCTTTACCCAATTTTGTTGTAATTTGGCAGTGTTATTTGTAGTGTTAAGGGGCTAAATTAACCCTAATTTGATTAGATTTGTTAAGTCCAGCGGCGTCCCGAATGATACCTTCGGCTTCGGCGAAAAGTTCGGCTTAATTTTGACTGAAGCCGATTCTTAGCCAAAGGTTTAAATAATGGCCGAATGTGGCCGAAGCCGATGCCGAAGTCGATTAATCGGTCGGTTTTAGCTATTTGTGTTCTAATTTAATATTAATGTTCTAATTCTATATTACATATACTACTTTTATCAATGCAAAAAATGATCACTTTTATATTTCACTGTTATCGATGATTTTTTTCTTTGGAATTTGGATTGGATATATTGCCACCTGAGAAAAAAATAATTAATTATGAAATAAAAATGGCTTAAAACGAATGTCATTGCTGAGTACTGAAAATGAAAACAGTAATTTTCGAAACGTCAACGACTTGTTGAAGTACGCGATATACAATAAGGATGTGTACCTATTTTGTAATTTCTATTTGTCTTAGTGTGAGTTTTTTGGTTAGGCAAAACTATTTTCATTAAAAATAACCGTTGACTGATTATTTTGGCGCAAGGGTTTATGTTATTTCTTAAAATTTTTATTACAAGTAGTAAAATACCTACCCAATAAATAGAGAAAAAACGAAATGCCACAAAGATATAACTTCAGACAATATGTGATTTGTCTATGGGAAATTTTTATCTCGCTTGGAAAACATTTATATTCACTATCCAGATCTCAACAATATAGCTTGTTAAAATTGCATAAAATTACTTTAGATCCTCGAATTTTCTCCAATCAATTTTAAATGAATTACAAACAACTTTTATATATGACCTTTTTAATGTAAATAGAAAATTTTTATTAGGAAAACCTATTGCGATACTGTTAATTATGTCAAATATAGCGATCCCTATGTCTATTAAATTTTAAAATGATTTAATACTTACAAGTAATAAAAGACAGCATAACATTTTACATATTTTTAAAACGACTGTAACTGCAGAATAATTTATAATCCAAAAGTCAGTGCAGGATAAGTTTAACCAGTCGAAAAATCTCGTTCCACATTACATGTACAACACTTTAAAAACATTAACATGCTTAATCGATGGCACTTCAAATCATATTCCGTGCGACCTACTATCGGATACCGGAAGATGAAGTTGCTTGGCTGGTCAGTCAGTCACCAGTGCTAAGGCAAAACTAAACTGGCAGGTAAATGTAAAACACAATGTATCTGTTATTTAGAAATGAGGTTTCTGTAGTTGGTTAAGGAAAAGTAAGTTAAAGTAGGCCACGTGCTCACTGTTTTAACATACTAAAAGGTATTACTTAAATTTTAATAACGGCTTATAAATTGTACAGAATTAATTGGGCAAACTTTGGCTTGCTGTTACTTCATTTAGAAAAATATTGTAGTTTATTTAATAATTCACAAAGGGAAAAATTTAACAAAAATATTGCAGTACACAGTGATTTCAACAGTGAAAAAATAGAAATTACTCTCGAATTTGCTGTTAATGAAAATGTTTTAGTTTGTTGTACCTAGCGAATTTTGTCAAGCAGATGAATTTATTTTTTTTTATTGCTAATTTTTGCAATAAATATTAATCATTATATTTTTTTATAGAAAATATAAAGAACTTTTAAATGAGATATTACAAGCCCCTACTTCCTGTTTAAAAATTTAGGGGTTACTAACTGCCACTCGACGAGGGTTGAATTTAGGGATGAAATTTTTACGTTCCAGTATGTTATTTCAGGATCCAAAATCGACGTGTCTCGGGATATTTTATAAATATGCACAATAATTGAAATGCTGATTTTATTCCATTCAGCTGTTCCACACTGTAATTATATATACAGGGTGTCACCTAATGAATGTTACATACTTCAAGAGTATAATCTAGAACCCAAATGGTGACGATTTAAGCAAATTGGCAAAAAGTTATATTGTGTTAAAGTTTCTTTTTTTATTTTTTGTTTTATCCTTAACTCAGAACCCAGTCAACCGATTTGAACAAAATTTGCTGTTGCTTCGTGAAGTATGCAGTGATTATGTTCCTATTAGGTTAAATCACTTAGGGCGTTAATTTAACTTCAACTCTTTGTGAATATTTTTTTGTAACCTTACAGGTAGAGCGATTGGCCCCAAAATAAAATTTCCTATAATCCCAGAATCCCCTGAAAATTCGTGTTGGAAAAGATGCTCTTTTATTGCATGCGGATTTTCTTCGCTCCACACGTGAGAGTTTTTCCAATTAATGACGTTCTACGGGTAAAAACAGTTTCATCTGTAAAGGCAATTCTCCCGAGAAAAGTGTGATGTTATGTAACTGGAGAAATCATTCGCAAAATGTTAATCTCAGCGGTTCAAGCAAATTTTGTACAGGGTGAAAATTGAAACATTGTAACTGTTTCTTGTGGAGTATAGTTGAAACGGTTTTGAAGCCAACTCCTGTGACTGTTGACAAATAGGCCAATCAAAAGAGCATTGAATCAATGCTTTTGTGACAAAAATACTAGTAGCAAACGGACTGTGCCATCATATAAAAGACAGCCTGTAGATATATGCTTATATGTTCCCTACTCCAATTTACCATTAATTAATTTTTTATAAACATTTTTCTGCAAAAAGCGCATTTTTTTTAGTTCTATACAGAAACAATTTGTAGAGAATCAAAATACGAATAAAAGTTCGATCGATCCAATCTGATAATTAGAAGCGAAGGAAACCCGGAAAAATCGGAAAATTTATCATTTTTTTTAAATTCATTACTCCGCCATTTTTTACGTTGTAGAGGTTTTTTGTGCACAAAAGTAGTGAATTATATGTACTTTAAGTGTGCACAAAGCAGGCGCTGTCGGACCAATAGTTTTGGCACAATTGCATTTTGAATTTTTGAGCAATATTTTGCAAAGTTTCTGGATGCATTGGAAGTGGTCCGAAAAGTATAATACTACAAAACGTATATTCTAATTTTCCGATAAAATGATGCGAAATAGGTGAAAAATTCCTCTAAATATGTTCAAAAATATTCGAGCGCGTGTACGCGGTCGAGTAGTGGGGGAAGGTCGGGAGATGAGGGGCATTGAATATATAAGTAGGTATACAATTTTGAATATTGTTAATTAAAGTATAGTTTAATATGTATTATTGTTAAGTGGTGATATACAAGATGTTTCAGGATTAAGTCGACAAACTTTAAGGAGATATTCCTCATAAAAAAATAAGAAAAAAATCAAGTATACATTTTTTTCCAGAGACGCTGCATTTTCGAAATATAGGTAGAGCGATTGGCCCCAAAATAAAATTTCCTATAATCCCAGAATCCCCTGAAAATTCGTGTTGGAAAAGATGAAAAGAGATATAGGGCGTTATAAATTTAAAAAAAAATCGAATTTTTTAACTAACTTCTAAATGAAGAAGGTTATTTAAGCCAAATTTTGCATGACACGTCTTCTTATAAGATACCATTTTTCCATAGAAGTAGAAGTCCCCCAAGAAACCAGTGGCGGAGTTATGGGGACTCAGACATTAAATTATAAAAAAAAATAATACGGCCCTACTGAAAATAAAAATGATGCTGTGTTTAGATAGAACAATTTGTTATTGACAAAAAGTGTACATTCACTTTTTTCCTAACTCTTATAGTTTCATGGCAAAATTGATTTTTCGGAAGGGTGCTTCTGGATTCTGTCGATAAACTTTAGGAAGACGTTCCTCATAAAACCTAAAAAAATATAATAAAAATATACGAGAATCCTCGGGTGGTAAGGGAACATAGTTTTCAGCATAAATTCCAATGTAACGTATAGTTGGATGTGTTGGACAACACTATAGTTGGTCTCAACTTCCTTCCGCATCGGTTTAATGCCGACATATGTTTACCGAGTTCCATGAAAATGGTTTTCAAGATCTGTTAGAAGATGTTCCGCTTAAAACTCGAATGAACAGGTGGTTTCAACTAGATGGTTGTCCTGCTCATTTTGGTAGAGGTCCTAGGGAGCAAAAGTGCCCCAAAAAATTTAAATTACAAATGTGTCAAAAGTAATGGTTTAACAGCGCCTGCTTTATGCATGCTTAAAGTACATATAATTCAGTGCTTTTGTCCACAGGGTCACCTCTATAGCTTAAAAAGTGGCGGAGTAATGAATTTAAAAAAAATGCTAAATTTTCCGATTTTTCCGGGTTTTCTTCGTTTTTAATTATCCGATCAGATCGATCGAACTCTCGTTTTATTCGTATTTTGATTCTTTACAAATTGTCTCTCTATAACATTCAAATTGCTTTGTTAGTTTAGGTTTTATAAGCAAAAAACTAAAAAAAATGCATATTTCCAAAAAAATGTCTATAAAAAATTAATTAATGGTAAATTGGAGTAGGAAACATATAAGCATATCTACAGATTTGTCACA
The DNA here is from genome assembly GCF_000390285.2 of Anoplophora glabripennis. Lineage (NCBI taxonomy): Eukaryota > Metazoa > Arthropoda > Insecta > Coleoptera > Cerambycidae > Anoplophora > Anoplophora glabripennis. Next base: position 13,263 of record NW_019416955.1, on the reverse strand, counting down.
AACAATACCTCTATTGATTGACCTAACACGACGAATACTAAATTCGGGATTTTCTTCTAATGTTTCTAGAATTTGTTCTTCATCTTGTACCCTTCTTTGGACGTACCTTTCATTTCGTGAATTAGATCGAAAGTTTCCAGATTCTTCTATCTCGTGCATAAAAACGCAAACAATGTATGAGAAGGCTGTCTGCGATTCGGATAAAGTTCTTCATATGTTCTCTTAGCAGCGTGTCCACTAAAATGTTTCTGTACCGGGTGGCCAAGGACGCCGGCCATATCTCAGAAACGAATCATCGCACAGCGTTAGGAAAAAATTACAGTAAGGAAAGTGGCCCTGAAAAATCGCTGGAAAATATTTGCTAGTTTCTAAAATGGCCGCTAGGTGGCGTAACAGCCACGACTAAATAGAAACTTGGGATTTTCTCCATATTTTACTGAATTAAGGGGTATTTAAAATATATGCAGTGTAATCCATAAACAATGTTGACCCTTTTTTGTTCTATCTCCAACAATAAAGTGGGGGGAAACAATTTTGCTTTATATTCCGATTACTCCAGTTAGCGTTAATGGAATTTAACAAATTTGGTCTCGTTGTAAAGAGATTTCTTTAATCTATCGACTGCATTTTAAGCTAATTTTATTTAAAGATTACCTACCGTCGCCGCTAGGGGGCGTTATTTGACATGCTTATAAGCTTACAAATTTCGCAATTCTTAGAAAAATCAAATGGAATGGTATGTTTGTTTTTATACGATGAAATAGAGCATTGAAGGCCTAAGACGTCAGTGAAAACCTCAACTCAATATCTTTCGTCTAACGGTAGATATTAGCACACAAAGTTTAAATGATGTATTTACGCACCCTGCTGACGTTGTAATATGAGTTGCTTACCACTTATAGATATATACAATTCTGAAGCTACCAAAAAAACTATAATATCTTATAAAATATAATCATTAAAAATTAATAATAATGAGAACAAATCTATTAGTAATAACAATAAGGTTTATAAAAAAACGCAAAAATACAATACATTAGACCCTATATATAATATATAATCTATTTAGCGGCACCCTAGGTACTCAAAATGCCGTCCATCATTTTCAATACAATCGCTCTCTGCCGAGTGGATAGAACAAAAGTCTCAAGTTCCGTCACTGAAATACTTTGAATAGCATTTCAATTGAATACACTTTTTAATCGCAGAAGTATTGCGTCATTGGTGTTTATCTATAAAATACTAAATCAATCATATATATTAAAACGTGGGGGGCACTCTCGCTCGCACGGCCGCCGCCGAAAAAGGGCCATTTTGCACTAACTAAGGCTCCGCGANTAAAAATTATATCTGCTTTTATAATAAAGGAATGGTAATTCTAAGATTGTTTAAGCTTATTAACTAAAAATTAATGCCTACTTAATAAAAAAATTATTATTGTCCTCGATAATCTATTAATGATTAATAAAACCTTTACTCTCTTTCCTTATAAGACTGTATGTACACAAATTGGAGCCGTTCCTGAACAATCGGGCGCGAGGCCTGTTAAAATATCGTCCAGCGTGTTATTAAACAACACACCTTGAAGCGTTGGCCGCTAGAGCTAGAGCACCACTTGCCGGGGTACCGTTTCGTAACTCACGCTGGGTGATATTTTTTGTACAAAATCCCGTCCTTAATATAAAAACCATCAAAAAAGAGAGATACAAGAACATTGTTGTTAAAATTTTATGAACTTCACTTTTTATAATTAAAAACAATTGTAACTATAGTCAACATTTAAAAAAAAACAACAATTTTTCAGTCAATTTTTAACATATTTAACAACTAATACAGTAAAAGGAGCCATGTCTTTGAAATGTGAACTATTTTTTATATCTTTATCAGAACAAGTTTGTTTTGAAAACAATCTACTAATATTCAAACTGGTAACAGCCAATGAGGTTAAAGAACAACATACAGGGACAATTAATTGGCAATGCTAATTGTCCCTGTATGTTGTTCTTTAACCGTATGTCTTGTCCATATTTTATTACTTCATGTTTGATTTTTAAGTATTTGTATAATTTACATACGGATTTTAATTTATTCTAGGGACTTTAAATATTATTTAATCGTGGTGCCATCTATGATAATTTTTTAACGTTTCATATTACTTCAATCAGTTGGCGACATTTTGGCGACTTTAGCCTCATCTGGTGGCGATATTGAATAAAATTTATCTGGTAACCCTGGAGCTGTCTTGTGGGACAAAACGTCGGAGCAGTATAAGGACAAAAAGTTAAGATTAGAAGCATGACGTGAAATATGTACAATCAATATACAGAGTGTAACAAAAAAGGTGGGCTGGCTATACAGAGCCATATTGTACTCATCAAGACGATCAAAAAAGTTTATATACACATCTGCTCTAAAATGCTTCGTTTCTGAGTTATGGACACTTTAAGTTTTTAGTTTCCTATAGTTCTGGTACAGTAACAGACCATTATCAAGTAATCCAAGATTATAATTGCGGTTGGTGTCATGGTGACAGTTAAGTATCTGACTCTATTANGACACTTTAAGTTTTTAGTTTCCTATAGTTCTGGTACAGTAACAGACCATTATCAAGTAATCCAAGATTATAATTGCGGTTGGTGTCATGGTGACAGTTAAGTATCTGACTCTATTAATACATTTTTTTGTAACTAATTTTAGTCACTGAAAATGGAAGATTATTCCTTTGAAGAAATGTCAAGCATGCATTTGATGTATGGGTTGGCATACTGCAATAGGGCTGAAGCAAGACGACTTTACGCAGAGCATTTTCCACACCAACGTTTACCCAATGAAAAAACCTTTGAAAGGCTACATAATAGGCTAAGGGAAACAGGATCTTTCAAACCACGAGCCCGAGATCGCGGTAGACCACGAACTGCAAGAACATTGCGCTTGGAAGAACGTGTATTGCATCGTGTTGAGGAAGAAGCAGGTGACAGTACTCGAAGAATTGCATTAAGGAGTTGATCATACGATCGTGTGGCGAGTTTTAAAGACCAATCAACTTTATCCGTATCACCTACAACGGGTACCATGCCTGAGTGAACTTGACTTCCTACCACGAGAAGCCTTTTGTGTTTGACTATTGGAAACTTGTGCCAACGACCCTCTCTTTTTGCCTTCCTTATTATTCACAGATGAAGCTGGCTTCACAAGAGATGGTATCTTCAATTTTCATAATGTACATCTATGGCATGAAGAAAATCCGCATGCCATTATTCAATCCAGACATCAACATCAATTTTCAATTCATGTTTGGGTAGGCATCATTGGTGATTTCTTGATAGGCCCTTTTGTTCTTCCCGGACGACTTAATGGCCAAAATTATCGTAATCTCTTAGAAAATGATCTACCAAAAATGTTGGAGGATGTTCCACTGAATTTTAGAGCACGCATATGGTTCATTCATGATGGGGCGCCGGCCCATTTCAGTCTCATAGCACGTGAATTTTTAAACGAAGCATATCCTGGAAGGTGGATTGGCCGGGCAGGACTTATAGCGTGGCCTGCACGTTCTCCGGATCTAAATCCCCTTGATTTCTTCGTATGGGGTCATCTAAAACCAATGGTGTATTCTACTCCAGTTCAGGATATCGAGGATGCCAGAGAATTTGGAACACACCAGGAATTTTTGAGCGAGTGAGGACGAGCTCAACAATGCATTGATGGAGGTCATTTTGAACATCTCCTTTAAGTTCATTTACTGTTGTTGTAGTTTTCATTATTTGTTACTCATTTAAAATAAATAAAAAAATGTTATTTATCAGACCAAGATTAAAGTGTCCATAACTCAGAAACGAATCATTTTAGAGCAGACGTGTATATAAACTTTTTTGATCGCCTTGATGAGTACAATATGGCTATGTATAACCAGCCCACCTTTTTTATTACACCCTGTATATTAAAGCGTAGGGGGCACTCTCGCTCGCACGCCCGCCCCCCTAAAAGACGCGTCTTCCTTCCGCATAGGCATAGCTGCCTTCCATCGTACGAACGTCGTATTTCGACGGCGATTTTGTGCCCTCTTCCCAGCCAATTTTCGGTCTTTCGGGGGGTCCGCGCGACCGACTGCGGCTTTTAGCGGGGAAGTGAGACGCAGATAATCGGGAACGCCTTCCATCGGAAACGTTTCGGGGTCGATTTCTCCGACCGATGGCTCTTTTCCCGGGAGGGATCGGGACTTCCTTCCGCTTTCACGCGAAAGTTTCGTCCTTTCCGAGCGTCTCGGGCGTATTTTTGCGGCGTATTTTTTACTTTTTAACGCCGAAATTAGCTTTTCAAAAGGGGTCCGCATCTCGCGTCTCTCTCGCCAGACCCCGATTATTTTATAAAGCCCGGATTATTTCGGTGAAAACGCCGTTTACGCGACGGCGTAATTTTTTTCTCGCTCGATCGGCCTTCGCTTTCTGCGCGAGGACGAAGCCCTGGCCTTTCTCTCGGCGTACGTACCGCGCCCGAGGACTGAGGAAGCCCGCGTTGGCCCCCCTAGACGCCTTTCCGGCGACGCGTCGCGACGATCTCTCTCTTCTATATCTCCATCAACTTTTTTTAGGTCGAATGTAACAAAATTTAAGACCGGCATTAGCGATATAAAATTTGTGCGTTCAAACATGGGCGTCTCTTCGGTCAGGTGAAAAGAGAACGTACTTTCCGCGGCTCTTACGTGACGTTCGTGGTGTTTCCACGACCGAATTCTTCACGACTGACGTCACGATACCTTTCCCTTTCCGCGAAAAATTATATTCGGCCCTCACAGTAGCCCCGAAGGGTCGTAAGTGATGGTATTAAACCCTTAAATAAAAAATTTTGCGAGTTCCTGACACTCAATGACAGCGCCGTGACTAACGTCACTGATATCATAAGATGGCGGCCGCCCGTTGTTCGTAGAAAAATCGGAAATTTTCAACTTTATATGCCCCGATTTGTGTAAATCACGCTAGCGGAGGCCGTTTTACATCGTATTCTTTGGTTTTGTGAAGATTTTGTACAGTTTTTTCCCCAAGAAGAAAATTACATTTAACACCGTTCCTATGGGCTTATGTCGTATAGGTCGTGGCCCCACGTATGCTTACTGATCTGGATTGTCAGTGAAATACATTCTTCTAACTTAACATAATGTACAGGTAAATAACTGTAAACTTTAACATAACCTTTACCCATTCATTAAAAATAATAATAACCTCTACCAAGATTACATTGTAGTACAAATCTGCAAGATTCCTAAACTTGAAGATCTATCTGTCTGTCAAATAAAATAAACCTGTAAATTGAGAAAAGCCAGTTCCAAGTTTACTCAGAAGACAAATATTTGGCCTGGGGGCGTTTTGCAAAAACCCTTTCGACAGGTATAGTATATGTATTTTTTTACCCGGCTGTTGGTAGAATCTAACATGAATTTTGGTTTTCCAGTTGAAACTAGGCTGTAGATGAACATAAATATAGTGTACAGTGTGGAAGTTTTGTTTAGTTGGTTTATAAGAATCCACCACTACATTCCTACACCCTTGCCGTTTTAAGGAGGACCCCTGGAAACCGCCAGTGAATAAAGAATGATTTAAATAAAACATCTTTGTTGGTCTTCTGCTATACGTTACATATACAATGTCACATTATGCATACAGTTACACTCCCAGCATATTATATAAAATATACAGATGTGTGTTCAATTTTACACATAATAAACACAATTTTTTAGTTAGCAAATTTTGTAAGGTAATTTCAATAAATGTTTTTTTGTCATTTGAAAAACTCAGGTTTTAATACATTCCGAGAGGTCTGAAATAAGTATAAACGATAAAAATATTTGTATAACATTGATAAACATTTGAAAAAAAATAATGTAATAGAAACATTAACCATTTAGTTTTAAATATATATATATACGTATGCAGTTACAAAAGCGAGGCCCGATATATCAAGCAGGCCACCCGAGGCCCATAAGACGGAATAATTTTTAGACTGTATATTTTAACTTTCTAGAATGTCCTTATAACATTTAATAATAACCCTGCTGGAGGGGTACGATATTTTCAAAATTAAAACATACATGTTTGCAACGTACACCCGAGTTCCTTTATAATATTTAAGTAACATGCGAGGCCCACTGTGTATAAATGGAATTTGCAGTGTATATACGAGTCCCTGCGACGTTGTCGGGATGTCAGGATAGTTTCCCGCCAAAGACACTCCCACATGCATTTTAAAAGCTATCGCTAACACTGTATTCCGTATTACTTGTTAATTCTCGTGTAAGTGTGCAGTGGTGATTTAAAATGAATCGGTCAAAACAAATGTTACAAATGGTTTTAGGCAATCCAGGTAAGTTTTTTCTGTAACGTTTTTATTTATGTAATTTAAAATATTATTACAATGTTTACACGAGCATCTTTACCTGTATACCTGGTAGCTGTTATTTACGTTGAGTTATAGAGGTATAGGATCGTACTTGCAATTTGAAATTGGAAGAGTGTACTGGGTGTTATACAGAACGGCCCAAATGAACATATTTTGTCAATAGCTCACCTATTACAAATACGAGAAAAAATGTTAATATCAAGTTTATTCACATTTATAAACTATAATAAAATATCACACCATACAAAACTACAAGTAGACAAGGCGAAAACCTCGCATTCGTGGGAGAAATTTTCCGACTCGATTTTTTTGCATATTCAGATTCGTGAGATGTTCCTTAACATAAATCAAGATGATGCCGGTCGGAAATCTGGTGCCCATTTGTTTAAACAAACTTTTTTTAAATAAATTGTAAAAATTGTTTTTTCACACCAGAAATTTTTTTTTAGATTTTTTGACACATTATAAACAAAAAAGTTCCTATGCACTATGCCTCTAAAATTGTTTAAAAGTTATAAACAATTTAAGTTGCTAAAAATGCGAAAACGACGATTTTCAACGGCCGATTTCCGGGTTAAAAATTGTTATTTTTGATGTTGCCATGTGCTTAAATTAAAGTTTAAACATCTTCCTACAGAATCCTGAAGAGTTTTTGGGACTCGCATTATTCTAAAGCCTTGTTTTTTAATTGTTAATAAAACGCTATGAGCCGCGCATGCACCTCTCTCATACGCGGATTCGCTATTTCTTCTGGCGGCTTCAGCTTATTATCATTTCCAAAGATCCATTACCCAAAGACTTAGAACAATGTAAATGTACAAAAAACTATAAGACTAAAGCTTGTTCTTGTAGGAAAAACTATGTGACTTGTATACCTTTATGTGGTTGTAACATAGAACAGTGTGAGAATTCTTATGATTGAATAAATGTGTGATAATAATAATATGCAGTATTTAATAAATGTTCTTTAATAAAAATCAAATGTATTTGATACTATTACCCTTTTATTTTTATTCTGCACTCCATTCGTACAATTTTGAATTAATTAAATAAAATTATTACGAATTATGAAATTGAAATAATCAATTTTTACATTATTTTATGAATAGTAATAGTACCTCCTTAGAATGCTAAATTCAAAGAACATAAGCTGAAACCGCTAGACGAAATAGCAAATCCGCGTATGAGAGAGGCGCGCGCGCGACTCATAGCGCTTTATTAACAATTAAAAAGCAAGGCTTTAGAATAATGCGAGTCCCAAAAACTCTTCAGCACCTTGTAAGGGGATGTTTAAACTTTAATTTATGCACCTGGCAACATCAAAAATAACAATTTTTAATCCGGAAATCGGCCGTTGAAAATCGTAATTTTCGCATATTTAGCACCTTAAATTGTTTATAACTTTAAAACTATCAATTTTAGAGGCATAGTGCATAGAAACTTTTTTGTGTATAATGTGCCAAGAAACTTAAAAAACGAAAAAAAATTTCCGGAGTGAAAAACTAATTTTTACAATTTGTTTAAAAAAGTTTGTTTAAACAAACGTGCACCAGATTTCCGGCCGGCATCATCTTAATTCATGTTAAGGAACATATCACGAATCTGAATATGCAAAAAAATCGCGTCGGAAAATTTCTCCCACGAATGCGAGGTTTTCGCCTTGTCTAAAGCAATTTGGAGAAACTTTTGTATTTACCTTTTTATATTTTTAAAAATAAAAAGTTAATTAGGTTTGCGTTTATAACCTATTACCATTAAACTAATTGGCAATTAATTAAAAATTATTTTGTTATTTTAGAAACTATTGTAAACCGAAATAAGGGTATTGACATTTCCCAAAATGCAATGAACAAAAAATTGTCATACCGAGAAAAATATTTAAGTCGCATGTCAAATACTGGTAATTTACCAACGGAATCTTTAGATAACAAAATGACTCGATATTTCAATACATTAGAACCAGCAACTAAACCGGCTGATATTTATGATTTTGTGGATGATGAAGACATTGATAAAACGTACACATCATTGCAGCCTGTTGATTTCTCGTCTCAAAATCCTCAAGAGGTGAGTAGCCGTTTGGGAAATTTATTATCGTTAATTGTAGATCTTAATTCCAATAAGTAGAGAATAAGTTGTCAATATTTGAGTAAAAATGCTTTATTATGAGGATATTTATTATTTTTAAATTTTGGAAAACCTTGTTATTTTTTTACTCATAACATTTATTGATACTTATATCTTGACTCTTATATCTGTTTAAAAGTAAAGTCTTCAATTGAATACTTATAAATTATAAAAACTATTGTCTATGATGTAAATGTTTTTGTGATTTTTTTACATTTTAACATGTGCCTTTTGTTTTAGAGTAACATTAATGCTGAAAACAATATTAATCGAAATGAGAACTATTTAATTTCACACCAAATTTTAGATGAAAACGTTCTAATTTCTAAAAACAATAATGTTCAATATGAAACAATAATTGAACATAATAGAACTGAAAATAATGGAAACGTTATAAGTGAGGTACATTTGATAGCATTTAAATAATTTTTTTGAAATACCTATACTTTAATTTGTATTTTTTTATTAATAATAGGAAACTTTCTTTAAGATTAACACCGAAAAAAAAAAATATTACTAATAATGATGAAAGTCTGGGTAATAAATCAATTCAGATCCTATCATATTACATAGATGATGGCAACGTTATAAGTGAGGTATGTTTTTTAGCATTTAAATAATTGAATAGATACCGTTGTAATCCAAACACCTAAACCGACCTCTACCTAAATCTCATTTTCGACAAATTGCTGGTTACGTTATTTGTTGGAGCTCTGAATTATTATTATAGAAAATACCCACTTTTAATATAAAATTTTTTCAATTAATAATAAGGGATTTTTTATTTTAGATTACCCTCGAAATAGAAGTTGATAAAAGTTTTGATAATAAATCAGTTGATAAAAGTGATATTACAAGTACTTCTACGAAATCGAATGAGGTTTGAAATTTATTTGAATGATTGTCACGTTATTAAAAATTTTATAGAAAACAGAAACTCGCGACACAAAATTGCAAAGCTTATCAAAAAGCACTAACCGGCGAATTACCGCGCCGGTTACGTTATTTGTTGGAGCTCTTCAATTGTTATAGAATATATATAAATACTTTTAGTATAAAATTTTTTTATTAATAATAGGATTTTTTTTATTTTAGATTACCTGCGAAAAAGAAGGTAATAAAAGTTTCGATAATGAATCAGTTGAAAGTACTGATGAGAGTTCTGAGGAAAAATCAACACTATCCGACCACGGTTCCGTGTTCTGTCCTGATAAAAAGGACATTAAAAGTATTTTTACGACATCGAATGAGGTTTGAAATTCTTAAATTTATTTGAATGATTGCCACGTTATTAAAAATTTTATACGAAAACTGAAACTCACGATATAAAATTGCAAACAGGGCCAACCACCAAATCTAAAATAAAACACAGTTCTAACATCTACAGATCCAAAATATTAAACTTTAAGGACCGAAGATAAAACTACCGAGACGCATAATAATTTAATAAATCTCAATATTTACTTAAGAGTTTATGTAATTTACAGTCCTAAAACTATAAAAAATGGTTCTGTTTATTATATAGGTATTCGTAGGTAAAGCAAAGCATGTAGGCACAATGGATCCTGTCATGTCTAATTTATTAGTTTATACCTTATTTTTTGAGAAAACGCAAAGACGCCACACGTGTATGTCAGACGTTGACTATAAATAAGGGATTTCTATTCAATCACGAAAAAATTTGAGTGATGTTCAGGTCAATGCCAATAAAACAATTTTTTTACTATTTACGTTTACCTCTTACGAGATAAGGAGATATTTTATATTTTATTTGTGATTGTACTGGTTGTAGTATAAATAAATTTAGAATTAAAGCAAAACATAATTTTGTTTGTAGGTTGAAGTTTGAATTACGAATATATTTTTGCAATAATTATAAATCATTTGGCTAAATTTCAGTGTGCATAAAACCTACATATATGTACAGGGTGATCCCGAATAATGTGCAAAAAATTTGAGGGTCAATTGTTTAAACACTTTTAATAGGGGGTCCTTAATATAAATTTTTTTGATTTAAGGCCCCCTAGAGGAGTTACGACCTCTTAAAAGGGGGTGAAATATGTAAAATTTTATTTATTTATTTCCAAACAGTTTGAAATTTAGAAAGTGAAATTTGTCATGATATATAGGCTGATAAAGCTTCTTCTAGACGAGTATTTTTTTATTGTCCTCGTCCTATTATAAGACGTTGAATTGAACTGCCCTCTGCACATTTTTTATGCAATAAAGTTGAGGTAATATTAGTACTTATTTAACTGTTGTATGAAAAATTTGTTTTAATTTTTAAGTTCAACATCAGTCTGTAATAAAAATGTCAACAATTTTACCGACAATTTTAAATTTTGGTACCTAATAAAGCAGAAAATGGTTATTAATACCATTATTAATTCGCTACCATAATTACATAAAGACGCATGTGACAATTTGCTGTTTTAAGTAAATAGTGGGCAAAGATAACGTCCTTCTTATCACGTAGGGGCGTATAATCCAAGAAATGGATATACACATACGTCTCTACGTGATAATAGGGACGATATGTATATTTAAGATGCCTCATTACTTAAAAAAATATTAAAATTAGAGTTATCATTCTTGGCAACAATATTCGAATAAACATTAACTTTTTAATTAATCAAAAATCTATATTTCATTGTTTTTCTTTTAGCAAAAAAAAGTTAACTTACGTCCTACACATACGATTTTTTCAGATGAAAAATATTGTATATTTAGATACATTATTTTTTATTTATAAAAAAATTCAATTAAATTCTTCCTGAATGTTTTTAATTAATTTATACCAAAGTACCAAAATAAACTATGTATTAAAAAAAATTAAATAAAAATTATTTTTATGAAAAAGGAATAATCACTTTCTACAAAATTAAAATAACAAATTATAAAACAGTGCCATAAAACTATTCTAATAAACAGTGGCGGCTCTTGACTTCCATGCCAGGGAGGGCGAGAAAATTTAGGTAAAAAGTATTGAAAATAAATCAAATATAATTGGGCAGTTTTATTTTAAGTAGGTACTATAGAAATATAGGGAAAATGTGTTCAACATTATTTTTTATAGTGAAGTCCGTTCTTGTGCCTTTGTCCGAAATAAACTTTTCAATTTTCCATTAAAGTTTGGTTTTTCTCGCACCATTGATTTTTTAATAATAATGATAATGATAATGATAATGATAATGATAATAATAATAATAATAATAATAAAAATATTAATTTATTGTCCCCTTAGATATGAAGTAACAAACATGTATAGGAATAGTTAAACTTACAAGCACAAACATTAATTACATAGAAGGATAGAATTTTAACACGGAATACAAACATTTATTTACTAAATATTGTTTTAATTTTGGGGTGTAACTCACTATTTATACTTTTTAGTTCCACAGGTAAACAATTAAACATTTTAGGCCCTACAAAATTTGGAAAACTAGTAGTTAAATTTAATCGTGCAAATGGTACATGAAAATTATGTTTTTGTTTGGTGTTGACATTGTGATACTCGTTATTTTCACAAATTTGCTATTGTGTTTGAATATGTACATACATAAATATTTCAAAAATATAAATATTTGGCAACGTGAGAATTCTATGTTTAAATATATTTCTTCAAGAATAAGTACATACATCTTAAAACACGTTTCTGCACAATAAAAATATGGAAGAGTTGAATTACCCCGATAACAAACACCATACCTCAGTCGAGATTCAACTTGAGCATAGTATAAACAGAGAAGTTGATCGGTACTAATCTAATCGGATGTAATATTTCGAAATAAATAAGTTATTGAAGACAATTTTGATATTATATTTTTACAGTTTCCAGTTAAGGTTTGTGTCCAAATTTAGATCTAAAAAATTTTCACAGTATCAGTAGGTAGACAACTACTATTAATATTCAAATTTAATGTTTTGTAATTTTTATTTTGTGTAGTGCAAAATCGAAGTGCTTGAGTTTTTTCAATAGATAGCATTACTGATAGTTTGTCTTTACAATCAATTTAAACTTGTACAATCTTTTAAAAAACACACAAGAAGTAATATACAAGTAACAAAATATTGCACCGCACCTGAACAAATTACGTTTAATAAGAAAAAAAAGCCGTCAATAGCTTCTATGTTATTTGGTTACGGTCGGACTAAACAGAGGCCAAACTGCATAGTAAATATGCGCTACTCCCACTCCGTCTTTCATTGCTGCGCGAACCACTTTACATATGTAGAATTTTTAAATTAATTTTGCAAGTTGAGTTAAAATGACTGCACGTTACAAATTTAATATTTCCTTTTTAATGTGTTTCATAAGGCGAATCTATTTAATTATCCAGGTAACATTGTAAACTAAATTTTAAATTACATTTTTTTACTATGAAAATTTCTAGGGGGGGCGCCGCCCCAGAGCCCCCCGGGCCAGCCGCCATTCTAAATAAACACTTTGCAGCACTATTATTGTCAAACACAGGACATAATAAATAAAAAACAATACAACGTAAGTAGATGGTTTTGGCCGATCGTAGCTCCTCATCCGCATTCGCGTGACAGGTGATAAGTTACGGGCATTTGGTGACAGGTGATTTATGTTGCAAATTGTGAGACGCTAATATATTTTTACGCCATGTGTTATGGATTAATTGCAGATTACTTGATTGCAGATTACTTGATTGCAGAAATGGATTAAATATTCCTACCAGAGAGTAATTAGTATATTTGATCATAATTGCTTTTTTT
>NW_019416954.1:68700-185832 GCF_000390285.2 Anoplophora glabripennis | reverse complement strand
AAAAAAAATTAAGTTATATCATTTATTAAACCTAGATATTGGACTTACGCGCACTAGGTGGAGACGGTGTATGTAGGATTAAAATTTCCAAAATACTATATAGTACTGAAATTGTGGGGTCCTTAGTGGCAACGCCTCCACCACTAGTTGATATAATTGTATATAAATTCAGTATATTTTTACTTTACTATGCCAAGCCATCAATTCAAAATTAATTAATCTACTGCAGCGTTACAAGCTGACATCTGACCAAAAAGGGGGTGGCATCATTAAAAATTTTGGGAACTACTGATCTACATCAAACATTTTACGATATATTAACGTGTAAAACGGTGACATTTTTAAATTAATTGTACGTAAAAGCGACACGTTTTTATCAAATAGTGTTTATACATTATAATCGCCTTTCGAACGCGTGTGTGTTTACTGGGGAAGAATCACACTGCAGTAGTACAGTTGTTCAAGTGGTGCAATGAAAAAAGAAATGAAACAAATCAAGATATATTGATTACCTTTTATATTTTAAGTTCAGTAAAAGGATCAAGTTGTTTATATCGAAACCTCTTCTTATGTCAGACGTTAACGTCTAGCTGGCTTTACGCAGTTGCCATCGTGATCAGGAAAATGCCCTGGAGGGCATGTCTTAGGGGCATCATTTTTATTACCTCTTCTATCCATACTTTCTAGGTACTCTTGAGGCGGTAATGTATTACTTGGTATTTCTTGAGGAGGTGAGGCAGTTTCTGAATCCTCCAAAGATTGACCAATAGTTGTAAGTAAAATAAAAACGATGAAGAAAACAAACGATATAATCTTCATTATGCGACTTCTTTCAACAATTGGTTTGTACATACTCTACAATTTTGACTTGATTTATGTAGTGTACGAATTGCTGCAGGAGTGGTACACCCACAATCAATTACATGAGTTAGAGATAAAAATATTCATACAGGGCGTTCCGAATATATATTTCTTTGAATTTAGCCTTAATCGCCTTGGATTTGTTGATGTCTAAATACGCGGTGTCCCAGAAATAAATGTCAATATTTAACAACGTTTCTAACTCATCGATAGCATGAAATCTGAATATTCATTCATTCATCATTGTCGTTGTTAAAAGAAACACCGCGTAAGGAGTTTGACAAAGAGCGGAAGAGGTCAAAATAAGAACTTCCCAATTCTACACCCGAGTGGCCGTTTTGGTCATATTGGCGACATGTAGTCACGCATTGGTATGTTGCAAAAGAACGTCATATCACCGATCAGGTTTTTTTTTGTTGAATTGCCACGAGGAGTCGCTGTAATTGTTGGACATAGAGTTCCGCGTTGACGGTTTGATTTGCAAGACGCATAACATTGTCTTTCGAGGATGAAATTCTGGTCTTGTTCGCGGAGTTGCTTGTTTTTTGGATCTTAACTATTCCTTCCGCCGTTTCAAGTTCACGTACAGACACCATTTTTCATGACCAGTGACAATACGATGAAGAAACAGTTCCTTATGACCACATGTTGATTGATGACGACAGAGCAAACCGCGACAATTGCGGAGCGTTAATTCTCATTGTTTTCGTTCAAAATATGTGGGACCCAAACGTCGAGTCTTTGAACGTTTCCCATAGAATGCAGGTAGTTTACTACTGTCTTGTGATCACATCCCATCTCCCTAGCCAATTCCCTTGTTGACTGTCTTGGATTTTCGTGAAGGAAGGATTCATGACTTTAAAGTTGAAATCACCTTCTTTAAAACACGGAAACCATACGGCATAAATAGCCTGAGTACTTACAGCGTTTTCTCCGTCTCGACTAAAAACAAAAAGAAGCAATTGCCGAAAATGATCAATTTTATGAGCATTAATTTCCATTTTAAATGAATGAAAATTCACATAAATTCAATATAATAAAGCAACCAAAAACACAATCTGATAGAGTTATAAGTTCTTTTTCGAATGACGTGTCGATTTTACAAATGCGTTTGTGAATTTTTAAATTAAAAAAAGCGGACATTACATATTCCCCAACCCATTATTTAAGATAAGGAGTTATTCCATAAAAGATTCCCATAGGAATATCTTTAATCCATGGCAACTCATTAGCGTTATATTGACGGGTACAAAATAACATCCCAAAATATGAGCCTCAAAAAATATATATATTAGACAAATGTTGTTGCTTTTGATTAATTAAATATATCTTAAAAACTTTGGCACTTATTTCTGCGACACTCTGTATAAGTTAAGTATATTAAATTACAAGTCACAGGTAGTTTGAACTAACATAAACATTCAGCAATATCACCTACTAAATTACAGGCACAGCTTGTGGGTAGTACAATATTAATTAAAACAGTAGTAAAAAAATTTCTAGATTATCTGGTGCTAAAAATAAGTAATTCAGAGAATATATTTCAAAACATAATTTCATATCGACGGATTTTCAAATAACTTTTAACTGCCCGGAAAAATAAATACCTAATAATAAAAAAAAACAGTTAAGAGAGGAATCGGTTAAATGTTGTTCATAAATGTTAATCTTTTTATCAAAATAATACTTATCTGATTTAGAAAAGTACCGGATATTTCGGCTATTATTTACTGTTTTTCACTTTAGATAATAGTAAACTGTTTAATAGTGTAAGTTACTGCTAACATAATAGAACAACATGCGAGGAAGACGCAAATTTTTCTATATTGTCCGCTTAATAACTTGTATTTTGTTCGCATAATCCAAATTAATAGATCATGTTTTTAGTCGAAGAACAGAAAATCCAAAAACGTCAACAACATATATTATTTGAAAGTGACAAAATAATGTTTCAGGAAAATCTCACAAGTAAACTCATTTAAGTTTATTAAAAAATATGAACTGAAACTAAATTTGTTTACTTCCTTCAAAACGCAAACCATTTAAACTAATTTAGGCAGACATTTAAAATATTTGTAAGAATTTATTCATTATTAAACACAACAAATATTGATGATTTTTAATTGGTAAGTTTTACAAGGATTTTTCATCTACCCTACCCTCCTATGCTGCCAAATTTTTCCCTACACGTTAAATAATACTACAGAATAACTAAAACTAAAATATATAAAATGGAGACAAAAATGAATGAGTTTTCTGATTCGTATATGTTTTTTCTCCATGAATATTTCTTTTTGGAGTTTTCTATTGCAAGAAACTTCCCTATCGGGATTAGAATTTTCTGATAAATTTTCCTGATCAGAACTCCAAATTCGTACACCATGTAAGTATTTAAGAGAAAGAGTATTTCGGGAGCAGTGTGCTCTCAAATATTTGTGAAAAATTTTAACAACAAAACCGCCTCAGGTTTGGACAATTAGCCTCTTTGGATTTTACTCATCTTTGGACTGTAGTCGCATGGAACGGGTGGTGGACTTGTAGGCTAATGTGATACTGTGATTCTGTATTGCAGTTCCCCAGTTCAAATTTCGAATTTTTATGAGAAGTTTATATTTCCGAATTTCGAAACTGAGGTGAATTTTCTATTTCTGTCATCTGCTGCGGCTCTGATCTCTGAGGGGTTCGTAAAGAACTTCGGCGGGAATTTTCGAAAGAGTCTACTTCTCGTGGAGGCTAATTTGGGTTCTCTCGGACATGGGGAGGGCTTCATGGTTTCGATTAGAAAATTGAACGAAAATTTGAAATCTGTTCGAGACTTAGAATACGACAGTTTCCTCAGTACTTTATCTCTATAAAAGATAGATATTATCTTTTAATCTGATAAAAGCGATAGGATAGTTTGCTTTAGTCATAGAAGTTTCTATGACTATGACTATGACGCTTCCATAGTGCATATTTTCATCTGCCATATTTTTTTTATATATACAGGGTGTTTCAGGATTAAGTCGATTAAGGAGATATTCCTCATATAAGAATAAGAAAAAATCAAGTATACATTTTTTTCCAGAGAAGCTTCATTTTCGAAACAGAGCGTTAAAGATTTTTAAAAAAATTCGAATTTTTTAAATAACTTCTAAATGAAGAAGGCTATTTAAGCCAAATTTGGCAAGACACATCTTCTTATAAGATACCATTTTTCCATAGAAATAGAAGTCCCGCAAGCAACCAGTGGCGGAGTTATGGGGACTCGACTCATTAAATTATAAAAAAAATGAATACGGCCCCATTGAAAATAAAAAATGATGTTGTTTTTAGATAGAACAGTTTGTTGTTGACAAAAAGCGTACATTCACTTTTTTTCGTAACTCTTATAGTTTCATGGCAAAATTGACTTTTCAGAAGGGTGCTTCTGGATTCTGTCGATAAACTTTAAAATGAACTACTCCCCTATTTCCTTCCGCATCGGTTAAATGTTGACATGTTTACCAGTTCCTTGAAAATGGTTTTCAAGATCTGTTAGAGGATGTTCCGCTTATTACTCGAATGAACAGTTGGTGGAGGTCCTAGGGAGTGGTTAAACATTAATTATCCCAGGAGATGGATTGGTCGTGGACGACCTGCAGCGTGGACCGCACGTTCACCAGACTTGACACCGATGGATTAATGACCGATGGATAACTCCGCCACTGGTTGCTAGCGGTACTTCTACTTCTATGGAAAAATGGTATCTTATAAGAGGTTGTGTCATGCCAAATTTGGCTTAAATAGCCTTCTTCCTTTAGAAGTTATTTAAAAAATTCGATTTTTTTTTTAATTTTTAACGCCCTATATTTCGAAAATGAAGCGTCTCTGGAAAAAAAAATTATGAGGAATATCTTCTTAAAGTTTGTCGACTTAATCCTGAAACACCCTGTATATACAAACTTATAAGAAATATAAAAGAAAATATAAAGAAAAACTTAAATTAATTTTTATATTTTTTATTAGTAATCGAATTTATAGTCTAGTAATTAATTATTCACTTAACCACAACCTTTGCATATTGGTCATATCAGCTCTTAGTTATATACAGTGTCTCTTCTAACCTTTAATTCTTGAATTATAATTTAGTGCAAATTAAAGGTGACAAAATAAAAATTCCAGTTCAAGGATTGGAAAAAGTAAAATAAACCTTACTTTTCTTCGAATTGCAACATTATTATTTCCTTAAATGTGTAATGAAAAAAGAAATAAAACAAATTCATAGTTTATTTAGCTTACAATGAATCTATTCTTGCGACAATATACTTCAGTTTAGCTTCCTTGTGGGCATTCAATAGTAGATGGTCCGTTTTATGGCAAGGATGGATAATGTTTAGGAGCTAACATAAGACTGTTCTGTCGCAATAGGCTAAAGGTTTCTTTTTACGTGGAGGTTTGGAAAGCTCAACAGTTTTTGGATTGGGCTTAAGTAATTGATAAGAAAGTAAAAGCGACGAAGATACTAAATATCATATTATTCATTGCTTACACTTAGAATAGGTACTACTTTTCTCAACGGACACTTTCTACTTCATGTATGTTGTAGGTTGTTCACTTAAATACTCCTACCTAAATTATTGTTTCATTGTGAAACTTAAAATATATTTTGATAAAATCGTAGTAAATGTGAAAACGATTTTAATGATTACTTGCTAAATAAATTAACTGATGGTTACAAACCTAAAAAATTTTCTTCAATAATTTTGTAATTTAGATTTTTCATTAGAAGTTGTTGCAACAGTAGGTTTGTCTGAGGCATGGCGGTCCAATGAGAAACTTTTATTGGTGCTGATCGCACTTATTAACACCAAAACTAAGCAATATTGATCGTTTTGAATTACCGACAAAAATGTGGAGTGTTTTGGGTAATGTCAGAAAATGCATCGATTTGCATCCTAACTTGCCTCACAAGAAACTCTTTATCAACAATCGACCGAAAAAGTGTACCATTCAATCTGTAGAAATAAATAACTGCTGGCAAATTCTGATGCTGAATTGATAACAGTCAAGAGTATTATAGGGGGATGACAGTCATTGACAATGGCCGAAACTTATATAGAAGACTCAGTAGTGAAAATGCAACTGTATGTTAGGTAGATGAAAAAAGTTCTGTATTCAAATACATAAGAATAAAAAAACAAAGTACTTTATCAACCCATGCTGTTAAACTATTACTTTATCTACCTTGTCAGTTAAAATACTACTTGATATACTGATTTAAGTTATATAAAGTACGTTTTAGCAATTACTATAGAAAAAAAATATACTTAATATTTTTTTTACATATAAATTGATGATGGATGATATGAAAGTTAAATTGTCAGTTTTAATAAACGACGTTATATAAGTGTCTTGAAATTGTGGTAAAAAGGTACTAGTGCGCTTCCATATAGTACTTTATTTTATAAATTACCTCCTTTCTGATAGTTTTTAATAGCTTTCTGTATTTTCTATAAGATTCAGATTTTCTCCGAATATGACATTAATTTCTTAATG
The DNA here is from genome assembly GCF_000390285.2 of Anoplophora glabripennis. Classification (NCBI taxonomy): domain Eukaryota; kingdom Metazoa; phylum Arthropoda; class Insecta; order Coleoptera; family Cerambycidae; genus Anoplophora; species Anoplophora glabripennis. Next base: position 179,454 of record NW_019416954.1, on the reverse strand, counting down.
ATCTTTTTTCATACAATTATTTTAAAATTATGAGTAACACAACTGCTATATTAGAATATTATTATTACTTTGTTAATTAATAAAATTGTTTTATAAAAAGTATAAAAAAGTATTTCAATTAATAGCTGATGGATTTTATTAGTTTCTAAGATCAACTATAATAGGCTTGTGATTTGTTCGCGCGTCATATTAAGGATTAAAAATTTTGCTTCTAATCATTATTTGTGTACTCCAAAAAAAATATATATATATACGAAGACAGGCTTCTAGTATATACAGAGTGTTTGTAATGTAAATAAGTGCGAAATATTTTAGGGGGTGGTTGCCAAAGCTATTTTGTGAAAAGAAGTTCATATAAAAGTAGGTCGAAATATGATTCGTTTCCGAGATGCAGAGAGTTTAAATTTTAATTTTTTATTTATTTTTATTAATTATGTCAAAGAGTTTTAAAGATATTGACTCGAAATTTGATAGTCGTATTTTATTTAGAAATATTGACAGCAACCTATTAGATAATGTATCAATAGAAATTAAAAATACACAACTTGCAATAAAATATGTTTTATTTTTTCCTCATAAACGGTGCATCCAACAAAAAAATTGAATAGACCAATTTCATTCAGAATTGATGCCGGATTTATATAAAAAAAATCAAAATGGGAAAAAGTCGGTAGAATACCATTTTATTTATTAAAAAAGCTAGAAATATTCGGATCACCCCAAAAACTGCACATTTATCCCACCAAAACTTTTTTCAAATTTCGAGCCAATCTCTTTAAAACTCTTTGAAATAATTAATAAAAATAAATAAAAAATTAAAATTTAAAGACTGTATCTCGGAACGAAGCATATTTCGACCGACGTTGATATGAATTTTTTTCACAAAGTAACTTCGGGAACCATCCCCTAAAATATTTCGCACTTATTTATAAACACTCTGTATAGTAGGTAAATCGGAGAAAAGGAAGGAGGAAATGAAACATCGTTAAATATTTACGTAGTTAAATGTTTAATTTTAATAGGTAGTACAAAGATCAATTAATCATCTTCTTTTCTGCCTAGGTGGTTTCTTTTTAGGAGCTTGTGCTACATGACTACGATTTTCTTCACTTTCATTTTTTTCATTCTGAGGTGGTAAGGTAATTCCTGGTTTCTTTTCGAGCAGTGGGACGGGTTCATCTTCAGACGCGGGATGTGGGGGTAAGGCATTTCTTAATTCCGTAGTAGTGTTTACTTCCCCTTGGCATCGAATATTATCTGCAGTTAACAAGAAAATAAAAACGACAAATATACTGCGCGGTATAATTTTCATTATGCAAACACTGATTTGTGCAACTGGCACAAATTTATATAGATTTCATATTATGCTGTTCGTATAAAGACTCCCACTTAAGTTGGTTTATTGGTAAAATATGTTTAAAATAACGACTAAACATATTAAGCATAACGTAATATAATAAAGCCACAATAAAATATAAAAGCAATTTTAACTATAAAATATTATTTTGTTTTCATAAAAAAAATATTATTTTATACGAATTAAATTACTTTAATAATTTGTTTTGTTCTAATACGTGTTAGATAAAAATATTGATTATTTTGGTGTCATGGTTTGATTTTAAAAAGTTAACATTTCATGTACGGAGTACAAACTAAAAAAATTATTCTAGTTTTGCTTTACTGGCCAATTCTTAAGATGTAGAACCAAATTTTTATAAACGAGATAGAAATATTACGATTAATATTAAGATTAAGGCTTAAGATTAAATCGGAGTTATACCTGTTGGGATTTAGATATTTTTATACAGTATGTTCGCGGTTAGAGTGAATAGAAGGAAACACTTTTTTATATTACATTTTACAGATAAAAAGCATAGTTCATAGAAAGTTTTGTTGCTATTTACAAGTAAAATGACTCATTCTACTGATGAATTGGAAAATTTACCACTAGCCTACAGAAATTACTTTTATTTCCAGTAAGACGTTTGTTCGGCTCATTCTGCTATAAGAAGGTTGTAGGATCCATTTCCCAATCGTTGGATTGACTGGTATGGTCCATATCGATGGCCTCCACGGTGTCCAGATTTAATAATCATGGAGTTTTACTTTTTTTACTTGAGGGGCCAACTCAAATAGATTATGTACGGCACATTTTTGAAAAATAACATCGATCAACTAAAACAATGTATTAAGGAAGCTTACTGTCCATTTCTTTAGAAGAGGTTAGACGAAGGTATAATAAATTCCTTGCTCGCCTTCAAAGTGTGGAGGAGTGTTCGAGTAATGTTTGTTATACACGGTGATTCAGTCATAATGTTATTAATTTTAACCACGTATTCGGGAGGCCTAATAAAGAGAGAAAATCGAAAAATTTTACTCGACCTTTAAAAAAGTAAGCAAATTACCTCTTAACTCCCGCTAATTCGACGCCCCACTTCGCAACACATTTTATGACAATGAACACACTGGCGGATTACAGAGCGTTCGAACGTTGAATCGGAACAGTGGATTTCCACAGTCGTGTTGAATTTTGCAATTGATTTCAAAGTCAAAGTGTTCCAACTTTATTAACAAAGTCCTATGGACAAATGTTTTTTGCCGAACTGGCATTTTAAATAGGTAGGTACTGTGGGTACACATGTTCGCAAGTGACTCATTTTAAGTACGTCAAGAGCGCCAGCGAGACGCCGCCCGGACGCACCAGGGTTCCCGGAAGACGACCGCGGCAGATTGGCGCCAAGGGCCAGGTACTTCTGCAGTCGTTGGAACAGTGTTTCCAGGTGACGCAAGTGTTCCTCTTCAGACGAAGAAGCTACAAGGATGTCGTCGATGTACGCATAGCAGAAATCCAAGTCGCGTAAAACCTCGTCGATGAAGCGTTGAAAGGTTTGAGCTGCATTGCGTAACCCAAAGGTCATGTGCGTGAACTCAAATAACCCGAAAGGTGTCGTGATAGCCGTCTTGGGAATGTCTTCCTCCGCGACGGGAATCTGATGAAATGCGCGAATCAGATCACCCAAGGCAATTACCAGTAGGTCCGGAAGAAGGGTCCGTTTTCCTGACCGACTGCAGGTTCCGTGATGGCATCCATACTGGTAGGGGGATGTGTGGGTACACATGTTCGCAAGTGACCCATTTTTAAGTACGTCAAGAGCGCCAGCGAGACGCCGCACAGTGGGACCAATTGCCAAAAACCTGGCCAAAAGTCAAAAAATAAAATTTCTAGTTAGGGTCTTTAACTCATTGAGTTGGCAACATTGATTCCCCGGAAGGTAGAAACTTCTCATAGTAAAAGCATTTCCCTCCAAATATTCTTTTAAATATCAGTCGGAACATGGCCTTCGTCTGTGTAGCACGCAGTTACAAAAGAAACGACAAACCGGCGCTTACTTACGACAGCACGTGTGTTCAAAAAAATAAATATATTGCCATCAAATAAAATGGAAGAGACTTCTCAAGGTAGGTAAATTATAGAAAATAATGTCTTAATACTAGTAATTTGTCTAAAATATCGTTAGAGATAAATATCTTAAAGCATTATGTACATATTAAAAATTTTAAAAAATGGCGTTATTTAATAAAAAAAAGTTTATATATTCTGTCATATTCGGTCATGTAACCTATTGGACATTGTAGTTAAAAGTCTTGTCTATAAAATACAACAAAATTCAGCTGCGCATTTTTGCGCCTTTTTTTATGCGATTATTTATAATAAAATAAATATAATATGTTTTTTGAAAGGGTTATTGAAAATTAATCAAAACAAGCTATTAAAAACCGAGAGAAAGAAATAAATATATGTAACTTATATATACTGATTATTGACTTCGATATGCAAGAAAAAAATTGTCGCCAAAAAACTATGGAAGATGTGTTATACAGATTTTTTATTTCATCTGATCCCTATGTTTCTAGTTGCCGAAAGTTGCCCACTAAACCACTAAAATCGTTGTCGATAGAAGCTCTAAATTTATTATCACCTCTATCTGCATTTATAAATAATGAAGAAGAAGGGGAAGAAGATGTAGAAAGTACATCTGCCTCTGAGTCAAGTACAGATGTTTGTGACTCCGACGAAGACGATAATTTTTTATTGTAATTTATATGCTATCAAATATTTGTTAAATGTTCAATTTTTATGTATGTACTTAAGTATATTTATGTAAAAATACCCCAAAAATAAAATTATGTTTGAATGTAAATTTCATGAATTTTTAACGTTTTTGGTATACAAGGTGGCTTTATTGGATCCGCCATTTTGAATATTTGATTTATGACAACGGATTTGAATTCAGCGACCCCAAAAACCGAATTTCAGATTATTTTCTTAATTTTTTGACTCTTGGTCAGGTTAAAAGGTAATCAAGGTCGCCATATTGGATCCGCTATTTTGAATTTCTGACAACCGATTTGAACTCAGCGAACCCAAAATTCCCCGAATTCCAAATTTCATATTTTTTATTCGATTTATTGATTTTTGGCCCCACTGTGCGGCGCCCGGGTGCACTAGGGTTCCCGGAAGACGACCCCGGCAGATTGGCGCCAAGGACCAAGTACTTCTGCGAACGACTCCACACCACGAGGACTGACTCTCCAGCAAACAGCCCGACAACACGTCTTCTTTTCACAAGCTTAGTTTTCAATAAAAATAGTTTATTTTTACCGTTGAGAGAGCGTTTTATTTTTGCTGTACAGCGACAGCAACCCTCAGTACCATACTACTTTTGGAAAAGTAATGTCACGTATACGTACTACAAATTGAATGATTAATTGAACATGATACTAAAAACTCATATTCAATAATTATAAAACATAGTGAAAACGTTAACAATATTAAAAATACTAAATTGTAATAATCTAACATTCGAAAACAATTATTATCGTTCTATATTTGTTTTTATTTACAAATAAGTAGTTGCTAATATTTAAAAAGTAAACAAATATTTTATTAATTCATGTGTCCAGATAAAAAGATCTGTTTTTTCTTATCGTTCACTACAGATTAAAAATGCAGTAAAAGCTGTGTTAATGACCGAATAATACGGTAGAACAAGATTCACTCTCGATAAACCTTTTTGGGTCAGCGTCAGGTACGGTCCAAAAAGATAAAAAATAATGATTTCAAAATATTTTCTTATCAGCGTAAATATGTATTTTATTTTTTTTTAATCGCGTATTCGTATTCTACTCATTTTTCCCCATCTGTTCCTTAAAATTAATGACATTATTACTGAATCACCCTGTGTATTTCCCCCAAGTTTATTACGTTGTTTATAAATTAAACCAGTTTTGTGTATGAATTGTTTCATTTAAAAACTAAAGTAACTTTTTGACACGCCTCTTCCTAAATATCACTTGTTCGAAAAAGTGAAAATTCACTCTTATTTTTCTATGACAACCTCGTTTTACTTACAAGTAAAACTTTCTATCAGTGTATTTTTTCCGTAAAATGTAAAACAAAAAGGTTTTCTTTTATTCATTCTAACCATGGACAAACTGTATACCCACTACTTTGTCTACTTTATAGAAAGTATGCGTGTCTTACGGATGCACTGTATGTTTACAATATTTAATTTTTTTGCAGAACAACGTTACTTTTGAAGAACAAATTTTCTTGGAAATTTGTTCGTTCTACTGAAGAAATGGGACCAGTAACCCAAATACAATACCGATTAGTAACCGATAATCAACCTGTCATAAAACAAACATGACACGTCGAAAGTGCAAGTGAAACGACGTTGAAAAAGTATGTGTAATAAACAAGTGAAACCAACATAAACGATAAATCAACTCGGGCATTAAAAGTATTAATTAATTATCGCACTATTCGCACTAATATAAAAGCAAATTTCTTGTGTGCTCGGTAATCGAATAGAACACGAAAAGATTCAATCTAATTAACATTTTGACCTGGGAATGGGTTTGTTAGAAAGTGAACGTCGGTGAATAAAACAAAACGTACGTTTGTCACATAACAAGCAACTGGGTGAAATTTGGCGAAGTGAAAACATGTAACACGCGGGTGGGATCGCCATGTATATATGGTAAAGATGGACATTTGAAAAATGTATTATCTAAGTCGTCTGTTCTTTCGAAGCAAGGCCTGAAATTCGTTTTTGTTTGAATCAAATCTTTTTCAAAAAATAACGTTTGTTATTTTTTTTCCTCAAAATATAATATAGTCAATTAAAAAACCAGAACACTTTTGTATTCAATTTGAGTAATATTACAAAATAAAGGGTATCACAAAAGAATGCCGGATTTCATAAAAGGAAAAAAAATTATTAATTAAAATGTTGGCAATGTTTTTACATGTTCTTAAAGGGTAGAAAATCAGGCCGAGTATGTATCCCATTTACGCTAAAACGTTATGTTAGAAATAACGTTTGTAAATAACGTGCCGTAAACGACCGCTATTTTATGTTGTACGTACCTACATGTTCTTTGCGCTCTACGTTGTATTTCTTTCATGTTTCATAACTTAAAAGAACTCTTTTAGTTGTATGTGTTTTTGTCTATTGAGTCGGGTATTTATAATAATTCTGCATTATTATTATTAAATATGTCGGTGAAATACATTTTCAAAGTTCGCCCCTAAAAACAGTTTTTTCTAAATATCTGGGGTTCTAATCAATATTTTGGAATAAAACAACATGCAAAATTACTTCTTATAAAAAAAACAGATGTTTCATTAGTGATTTCGTGTTTGGGGGTTGCTACCCTTATTTTTTATTTCAAAAAACTATATTTTTCAAACATTTTTTGTATATAAAAAATTCATATTTGTTAAAAAAAATTAAAAATATAACTTATGTAAACAAATTGGCAAAATTAAGTTCTCGAACAACCCCCTAGTGAGCGAAAAATGTCTATACGATTAGAATTAACATTACAAAATAAAAAGTTTTTACTTTTTCTCTAATCATACGAATAATTTGTTCTATTAGCCTCAAACGGATTTAAACGGATGCAAACTACCCCTCATGTTCACCCCCAAAAACAGTATTTCTGTGACATCTCGGGTTCTAATCAATATTTTGGAATGAAACGAAATGGAAATTACTTCTTATAAAAAAAAAAAATATTTCACAAACAATTTTTTTCTATTGGTCTAAAACGGATTTAAACTGATGCAAACTACCCCTGATGTTCATCCCTCAAAAACGGGTTCGGTAATTTCCATTTTGTTTCATTCCAAAATATTTATTAGAACCCGAGATATCACGGATATACTGTTTTTGGGGGTGAACATCAGGGGTAGTTTGCATCTGTTTAAATCCGTTTTAGACCAAGAGAAAAAATTATTCGTATGATTAGAGAAAAAGTTAAGACATTTTTCGCACACTAGGGGATTACTAGGGGGTTGTTCGCCCCCTAAAATGAGAAATTATTTTTGTCAATTTGTTTACATAAATCATATTTTTAATATTTTGAATCAATATGAATTTTTTATATATAAAAAATGTTTGAAAATATATTTAGTTTTCCTGAAATAAAAAATAAGGGTTGCAACCCCCAAACGTGGAACCACTTGTGAAACATTTTATTTTTTTAAAAGAAGTAATTTCCATTTTATTTTATTTCAAAATATTGAGATGTCACAGAAATACTGTCTTTGGGGGTGAACATGAGAGGTAGTTTGCATCCGTTTAAATCTGTTTACGGCTAATAGAACAAATTATTCGTATGATTAGAGAAAAAGTAAAAACGTTTTATTTTGCAATGTTAATTCTAATCGTAAAGACATTTTTAGCACACTAGAGGGTTGTTCACCCCCTAAAAAGAGAACTTAATTTTGTCAGTTTACATAAATCATATTTTTTATTTTTTTTTAACAAATATGAATTTTTTTATATTATATTAAAAAATGTTTGAAAAATAGTTTTTCTGAAATAAAAAATAAGGGTAGCAACCGCCAAACACGGAATCTAATATGAAACATTTGCTTTTTATAAGAAGCAATTTCCATTTTTTTTTCATTCCAAAATATTGATTAGAACCCCAGATATTTAGAAAAAACTGTTTTGGGGGACGAACTTTGAGGATGTATTTCACCCCCTAAATATGTTTTTCCGCCGATAAAAATATATGTCATTTAATTTTTTATATTCTACAACCTACAACCGAGTCTACAACATATATAAAAATATTGGAAATCGGAGAGTTCGGGTTGGGGTTGTTTCCTTGTTAGATCCTTCTTTGTTTGATTTAACCTAACAGTAATTTTAGGGTAAATACTTACCTAAGTTACTTAAATTTTACAACTTACCTTCGACGTGCGTTTATAAAAATAGCAATAAGTAAATGTAAATTGAACAAGCCGTTCATTTTGATTAGACAAATAACACGTACGTTAAACTATAGCGACACCAAATTTCTTGCCCTTAAGAAACTCTGTTATAATTTAAGATAACGTGTTACAAACTATTTTATGTCGTACTTACCCATTATTTACGAGTTTGCATTTGTTTCATGTTTCATAACCTAAAAGACATCTGTCAGTTATATGTGTTTTTGTCTAATACTGACTCTTGTTTATAATAATTTTGTATAATTATTATTATTAAAAATGTCGACACAAAAGCGTCTTCAAAAAAACAACAAAATTGCAATACGAGTATTTCCTAAAAATGGTCTTAATTCCTCAATAACGTGCACGTTATATCTTAACAGTTAACGTTAACCTTAACGTTTAATCCTGAAATAACGTAGCTGTTATTATGATAAAATGGGATACATACTCGGCCTGATTGCCATTAAATATGACAGAGGATATCGAACAGATGTAGACAGATGTTAAGAAAATTTTGCAACACGCTTTTGTATACCTGCGGCTGAATTTCGGTGGTAACTAGCTGAATTGCTGTCTTTAATTCAGGATTGGTATTCTTTTAAGCAGAATAAACTTTGGACGAATCCCCACAGGAAAAAGTCGCATGGCGTAACATCGCATGATATTGATGGCCAAGTCACTTCACTATTACGTGAGATGAGTCATTCATTAAATTTCTGCCGTAGAAAGTGGACAGTTTCACGTACCATCCTGCTGGAATCACATGTCTGCAAATCCATGCCATCCAAATGAGACCACAAAAAATTCAATAGCATCTCTTTATATCGTTCTCCAATGACAGTTACTGCGTTTTCAGCATCATTTTAAAAAAAATAACCCCCCAGCGTAAAATCCACATCATACCGTGACTCTTTAGGTATACAGTGGTCGTTCTTATACAGGGATGGCCAGAAGTACGGAATAAAATTAATATCTTTTGAATGAGTTAATTTTTTTTAAAACGCCGAAACACGTTAACTGATTTTGATTTTTTCCCATCTTTCGGTTATATAATAATTAATTTTTCTTCAACCCCCTAACCCCCAGCGACCCCTACTTGTTTTTCAAACGGAAACATAAGGCATTAGGGGGCTCGTCGAAAAGCTTATAGAAAACCCAATCCAGCCATACCAAATAAACAAGTTTTATTTTTTCAATAGCAATGTTTTTAGGGTTGTATAAAACACCTACTTAAAATACACCTAAATAAAATTTAATTATCTTCAGTGTTATCCTCCATGAATTTGCACAGAATAAAACAGAATTTGAAACTGTACCTATCACTGCTAACGCAAAAAAGATATATTTTTTATGTTGCGTTTTTTTGATACCACTTACTTGCCAGGCTTTCTGGTTAATTTTTCGTTTTAGTTGTAAATTAGAGTTCGAAACGTTACTATTGTGTCAAAATCAAGTTATTTACTGAATTGCAATGGTATTGTCGGAAAGGCAACGCATCGAAATCTTGATATTGCTTGGATGTGGAGACAAAATAAGAAATCAGGCAGAAGTGCGCGATTTATTTAATGCGAAATATCCCGAAAACCAAATCTCGCAAGGGACAGTTAGTAAAATATTTCACAAATTTGAGGAACACGGTACAGTACAGACTTTGCCCAAAACTGGACGGGCACGTGCTTTGAATGAAGAAAAGAAATTAGACATTGCATTAGAACTTGTTGAAAATCCCCATATTTCAATTGTTTCATCCGGACGGCACAGCACCGGTAAAATTCGTTTACATGTATTTCAATGAAATGCAACCCATTACAAAAGTTGGCTATACACTACACAGGTAGCCTCTACGACGGCCTGTACAGACCGCTTGAAAAGCGATTTACGTCCATGCTACAAAACCAAAACTGAGAGTTTCTTCAGTTTTCTTTCATCACGGGAAAAGGTAAAGAATTAATGTTAACAACTGCTTCAATAGCAACAATTTCCATGAAATTAAAACTCAAAAAATTAATTAATAACAGAAAAATGTGGTGTAAGCTGATTTTTTGTTCTTATCCATATATTCCTTAGATTTAATGCGCCATGTTGTTTCAAACTTTTCTTTTTAAACTGAGGAAACTGTCCGGATTTGTCCGGTCAAATCATTCGCCTGCACAGGCCGCCTCATGAACGTACTAACTTGTAGGTACATCTGTGCAGGCTAGACCTGTACAGACCGCCGGCCGCCGGAGAGGCCGCCAGCGTAGTGTGTAGGAAGCTAAATGCTCGGCTCAGTTCGGCACAGTCCAGCAAGTTAACTGACCGTCCGGAATTTCCAGAGGGGAATAAAATCCGTTCAAGACGAACGGATATCCAATCAAAACTAGTATCTGTATCATTTATTCTATCGTTAAATGAACATGGCTTCATATAGAAATCGTGAGGAAATATCCATTCCTCTATGATGCCTTGAATTCTAGTTACCACGACTACAGGAAGAAGGACAATGCATGGAAACAAAAAGTATCAAGACTCTGCCTCTAACTCATTTGGTTGCCATAAACATTTATCATTTCTTAAGAAATTATGCAATACACACTTACTATTATTAGCTTCTTTTCCGACGAGCTCTCCATTGCAACTAGCTTCTTTTCGAATTCGGTGACTTACTGGCCGTTACAAATGAATTAACTATAGTCATAAGAGTAACTAAATAAGAGGGTTTTTTCTGTGTCTTCTGCCGGCAGCAGCTGCCGAGTACGCCATCTGTAGCTGATGTGTAGTGAAACGACACACACAGACCACAAAATAATTAAGAAAACTGCATGGGAAAACACAATTAGAGTAACCTCTAATTCTACTATCCAATAGATGTCGCTGTATCATAATGGCGGTTCATACTGTAATAAAATACACAGAATAAAAATAATGTAATAAAATACACAGAATAAAAAGTATTTCATAAGTAATACGTCACTAAACAGCTACTAATAGTTGAAGTTAACAATTAAAATTAACGTATTACTTCTGAAACACTTTAATTATGATTTAACACTTTACGGGATGTACATTTTTTACTTTGTTGTCTTTATCAGACTGAAATTGCCAAGACTGAATTTCTTCCAACATATCACTCCAAAATGTAATATGTGCTGATTTCTTAGTAATAGATGACTTTAAAAAACTGCAATTATTTAGCTGAATGATACGAGAATTTAAACTATCAAAAAGATCATCAATATCATTCGCAAACTCTGCTGTATGAATAGCCTCAGCAGGTATGCCAGTAGTGGAATTACTCACCATTGTCTCAACTTCATGAGCTACAGATTCACTTAATGTTTGTGGTGGAATTTTTACTTTCATTTTAACATTACTACGATTTAATTCGAAATAATGGTCATGTATCTTTCGTAAACCTTGGAAGCGTCTAGATTTATCAATTTCATATTTTACTATGTGGCTGAATTTAATATTATTGTTATATAAAGCATTTCTGGTCTTTTTAAGCAAATGAGGAACATCAAAATAAGGAATAATTTCCTCGCCATTAACAAAGTGGATTTATTTGATGACAGAAACTAACTGTCTGATAGCTGATCTGTTAGTGGAACCTTGATCACAAACTGTACAAATTATTTTTAATCCACAACACTGCAATGCTGAAATTACATATTTCAGTTAACAAAATTTGTAGGTCCTTTGTTTTCATAACATCTTTTGTGAAATAATTCATAATAGGTTGCTTCCAATGTTTACCAATATCTTGTACCAAAAACACTAGAGCATGGTTTGCTACCTCATTTTGTCTACCCAGGGATCCAAGATCGACATATCCCGTTACTTGATTTTTACGAGTGTCATAATTTAGACCAACAGACAGAGCTATTTCATCAAATACTAAACAAGAACTTTATCTCTTGTAATCATTTTACTAACATGTTCTGAGAATTTACGTAACAACTTTTCATTTATCCCAACATTTAAAGGTATTTGGCCTAAATATTTCCTTATGGAAGATTTGGAGGGCAGCACAAAAAATGTTTGTAAAAACCTGTAGCACCTTGACTCACGTTTGTAAATCGCTAAAGCAAGTGCTTTATTTTCTGAATTATAGATAAGTAGGTCATTTTTTTTCACAATTTTTAATTTGTGACTCAATAAATTTTACTCCAACTGCATCAAGATGTCGACTTAATTTTGCAAATAAATTAGAATAGGTGATACTACGAACATGAGCCAAATTACTTTTACATTTTAATAATTTCCTTTTTAATTTCAAAATCTGAATTTTCTGTTGACAATCTAGATAATACATGTTTTATGTTTATCTGAAAGTTGAGATATTCTCTTAACATTCATAGTTTTTAAAAATGTTCTTTGTTTATTATTTGACTGAAAAGATGTGCAGCTTTGACAAAATGAGGTTATCAAGTGAGGTACTTACATGACCAGTATTTGATTCCGCTTCATTCAACTTGCTATCAGTAATCTCATTAATCGCCCTGGTGCTTGCAGTAGCGCTTGTAGGAAATAACAATTTTGAATATATGTATTTCGGTTTTTTAAAAGGTGGAGGTGAAAAATCATCCGAAATTGAAGTTTGGCAGCTCGTACTCTGAAAATTCTGTAATGTTACGTTAACAAATTGTTTTGCTGAATATTGGATACTTTCCGAGGATTCCAAGGTGATATTATTACAATTAATATGTGAACTTGTAGTTGATCTTAAAAATAATGTCGGCACAGCATTTCTGTTGAGACTATTCCTATCACTGTTTTTAAAACATTTTAACTCAAAACGGTCTTCACAAAAATAATGATCTGTGTTTGTCGGAGCAAAGTCTGATTTACATAATTTTCGAACTGATTCTATCCACAGTAATTGTCTGTCTTTTGTAATTTTGAAAAAAAATTTATTTCTATAGGACGCATTACTTACATTCATATAGTAAGTGCTTTTGCAATTTGGAGCACAACATTTACGTGTAGTTCTACCAGGTAAACTCATTTTGAATAAAAAAAGAATAAAAATACAGTAAGGCAGTTCAGATGACTAATTCAATAAATCTCTTATTACATTAATCTAAAACAAAACAAATTTATTAATGCACAAAACGCGGCAATCTACCTGAACACCTGAACTGAAGATAAACTATAACCTCAAACCTCCAACATTCTACGCTGATTGAAATATTTCAGTCAACGCATTCTATTTCTGTTGATTGAAAGCTTGGAAATACAGATTCGATCTGTGGTTGCAGATTTCTGTTTAACAATTTCCATAAAAGACAATGTTTTGCTACAACGTGAGATGGCCTCAGTGAATGCATGTTCGATCCGCCCTATCCAATAAAAGCCTCTTATTTAGTTACTCTTATGACTATAGTACGCGGGCCGACCGTTCATAATGAGTTCCCTGCTTAAGATGAAAAAGCGCTTAGTCACTAAAAATTATTTTCTTAGTAAAATCCACTTTTTGATCCGCCAATATCCAATCAATGAATGTCTGGTACATTAAATGGTCGTCTGGTTTCAATTCCTGGGTTAGATGAATCTTGAATGGATGCAGATGCAGATCTTTTGTTAAAGCTTCACTGTACTTTTTGAAATGTCTAATAATTGCGATGGCGCACTGTGATTACTACGGTATATTATATAACATCAGTTTGTAAGTTGTTATCCATAGAATCGGCTAAAAATTGTGTTATGCATACTAGAATTGTAAATGTAGATCCTAGGTACATGAAACCGTGCTGTGCAGGAGATATCAGTTTAAAAATGTTACAGTAAAGACAATCATTTAATAAAATCTCAAAAACCTTACAGAAGTTGCAAATGATGGAGATGGGACGAAAGTCTGGTACATCTATCACCCTATTTAAAAATAGGGCTAACCTTTATGGGCTATTGTAGGCCTTCGAGTGAGAAATTTGCATTTAACACCTAGAAAACTTGTTCCTTGTAAGTTTAGTAAGGGCCATTAATGCCCATAGTACAAACAGCATTTTATCAATGACATATTTATAGAATAGGTCATAAATTTAGTTTAATTTTCAAGACATATTCTTGTGGCAAGCGGCTGCTTAATCTTAGACATTAAATTAAAGTTTTCATTTGTCTATTGCTAAATAAGCAATAAATAAAACAATATGTATTTTAATGCTCGATTGTGAATAAAAATCATTTTGGGAGACACCAGGTCCAGAAACTGCTACTTCAATCTGTAGCTATTGATAGCTATAAAAATGCCCATATGCAATTCCGTTATTTACAATATAAAATCAGAAGTAAAGAAACGATTCTTAAAATCATATTACTAAGTATCTAGCAATATTTTATTAGCTATGCAGGTGATGGTAACTAAATTTAACTCACCCTATACAGTAACTGAGCTAAATTATTCAGGCTAAATAAGTCGAAATTATTGATTACAACAGAGCTGGAAACTTTCACGCGCTGCGCAAATATGAGTGGTCCGCGGGTGAGCCCCACGAGGAAGGAGGATGTTGTTGTGTCGAAGAAATTGAAATCTACAACCGGATGCCAGTGCTCTCGTGGTCCATTTACGGCTTATGTAATTACGTTTTTGGGAAAAATAAAGCGAGGACAACCTTGAGCAATTTCGTTAGCGAACAACGAGCTAATCATGTAAACTGTCTTCTTAAGTTAATGAATAGATTACTTTCAGCCAGGAAATAAGTAGATTTTAACATCTGACTTAGGAAGAAGCATACAGGGTGTGCGATAAATATATGTAATCGCTCGGGAGTGTATAGGGGAGGTCAAAATAGCAGTAGGTACTAATCCCGATACTTTTTTCATGTTCCTTATAACCAGGATATCGAATTCCAAAGAGGTAAGGTAAATTTTATTATTATTATTATTATTAAGTGTCTATGATTTTAAAATCGATGTTTCGTACTACAATGTATCCATAAACGGACTAGCTCGGACTCTTCAACTACGTTAACAAAATTGTTCATAAATTATTTCATACATCATTCATTTAGTTCATTAAGTTTATCTCAAAGGATCACCATTATTTGAAGAGCGATTCCGTCTTTAGTGGCTTTAGAACTAACAAGAACTTTAGGGGTTCTGAAAGTAGGTCCGCCCTCACAAAGCCTAGCTCGAGAACAACAAGGGAGTGTTAAAGTTTTCTAAGGCTACTACCACTTATTTTGTCAAAGTAAATGCAGAGAACCTTTTTTAAGAAGAGAAATTGTCAGAGCATAATATTTTTCGGTTTGATAACATGACCACTATCAAAATTTTGAAAAAGTATGTGTTAGGACAAGTCCGTTTCTGAACCTTTACCCTATAATAGGAAAAGAGCGATTTTAACTTTAGATCACGGATCCTTACTGACGTTCCAGGTGGTACAGATTTGAATTGTTTTTTTAAAACTATAAACATGCCGATTGGCTTAGTGGCGCACAGTTTTAGATCTGTTCGGTATATCCACAATTCGGTTCAATTTAACTACCATTTCGAATAAAGTGCTGTGACGTATCGTACCGTATGAATCAACTGTAATCAATGCTAAAATTTTACCAAAATATAAAAGGTAGTTAAGTAGGACCCAAAACGTAACTCTCTAAAAGTAATGTAGTCAGTTAGCTAGTTTTATTTTGACTTGATACATACTGGACACCATGTATTTTATTAACCAGTTTTTTTTTAAACTTGTATTCGCTAGTTGATTTTGGTTAAAATATAATAATGCAAAAATTATAAAAACAGTTTCATCCCAACCAATTTACATTACTAAAAATATTGTAGTACGCTTCATCTAAATACGATTACACACAAAATCTGATGAAGTGATCAAATCAGTTAAACAACAGAAATATAGAGATTTAAAAAGACATTACATATTACTCAAAGCTACGATCCTGATCTAGTAATTGTAAAGTAAGAACCAATATCTGCTTAAAATCAGTAAAAGTGTGCCATACTTTTACAATACATTTTATACAATATATTTACAAACTTGGAGAGCATTTTTTGGTGGTAAATACATAGAAACTGTAAATAAAACTGTAACTGCAAAACGGTGCGTAAAATTATAAATAAAAGTTGTTAAAACTTATTGAAAACCTCTGTAATCGTCCACTACATAAGAAGACGTGAATAGACGTGAATAGCAGCAAATACCGTACCGTCCGCTTTTTTGTCCCGTTTTTTTGTAGTAAAGAGAAAAATTGCGAATTCAGGTTTAGGACATCATCAGTTCAACTTTAGTTTTAATTACAGAAACGTGTCTTTTGTTATTTAAATTTCTAGCAACATTACTCGTGAACAAATGTTTAATTGAAGCCATTTATTTTTTTAAGATTCTTATTTTTAACTTGTGTTGTTGTGTAACTGTGGTGTGTGTATTAAGTAAGTGCGAATAAACATACTAAAATGACTTTAATGGTAACAATGGTGATAACATATGGAACCTATGAAAATTGTAAGTTAACCGCAAATTCTTATATGCAGCGACTTGTGTGTACATTTATAAAAGAGTCAGACGTTCCAAAAATGTTTCTTGTATTAGTATGTAAGTTATTAGATACTAAAACAATTAGGCATTCTATTGACAAAAAATAGTATTTGCCTTCAAACAAAGATTTATTGTTGGAATATCAAGGAAATGTCAATGTTTGAGTAGGTACGTCTTAGAGTGTGATCTACGTAAATTAAATTGAGTTTGAGACAGAAGAACATGATAACTGATGTTATGTAAAAAAATTATATAAAAAAGAATAAACAATATTTTCTTCTTAAGTCCGAACTAGCAACATTAAATCTTGTTAGTAGCACATTATAATATATACAGGATGACAACTTTTTAATTGTCCAATATAGGTATCTTTCTTATTTTAAGAAAAGGTTAAATGAGTCAAAATGTGAAGAATTTTATACCAATCATGGATTCATATTATATGATGCCAGGAATTGATTATTACTGTCAGTATTACCGTACATCTAAAAATGTGTGCTGAACGCTAGTTCGAAGTTAAAATAAAGTCGGGAGCGTAAATTAACTAATTACGTAGGTTTATAGTTATTTATTTTTTCAAAAATGGCGAAAATTACCTTATTCTTCAAAATTTCCGAAAACAGACAGGAGAGATCTTTTGTTCTAACTCAGATATAAATTCCATCTACAGTAAAATTTTTATTTTTAATAATAATATTTTTTAATTTTTTAAAAGAGAAGGCGTTAAAAAAAGATCTAGTAATCTGGAAAGCAACCTCAAAAATTGTAGGTAAGGTAGTATAAAATATGTGGGATCAGTTGCGGGATTACACAATGGATGAAATCATACTTACGGCAAAAAACGATTTGCCTTATTGTTACACAGGTTCAATTGGAAAATTGGCCAATAGAAAAACGAAACAAAGACGAAATTTACTTTATTTGAGTTTAATAATTAAATATGAACATTTTGCAACAATATGCTTAATTTAGTTGGAACAATAGACTTTGTCAATGAAACGATTTATATTATTTTTTTTAGTGATGCAATCATATTTATAGAAATCAAGTTCCAAGCACCAATTTGTTTCTTAAATGTGACTGGTACACATTGTCGACTAGTACAAAGCATTGTACCTAATGGCAGAGAGTGACCTACTAATGTAACTAATTAGATTGTAAGAAAGAACTGCTTTGTGGATAAAAATTTCAATCAACGTTGTATAAAAATGTGGGTGAAATTCAATATTGTTTGGTACTTTAATACACAGAGCTCTTTCTGACACTGTCATTAACTAAGAAAATTAATTACTTTATCAGTTCAGCAAAAGAATTTTACTTTATCAGTAAAGAAATTCATTAAAAGAGAGAAATTTATACTAAAGCCACATGATTTGTGGTAAGTTGCCCTTATTTTTTTAGGTAAATAAATATTTTACTACACCAGCTTCCAGTTAATAACACGCTACGAAAACATGTAATTTAAGAAACTTCATTTTATTTAGTTTATAATGAACTGAGGATTAAAAAACTTTGCTTTCATGGTAGATTAAAGATTGTAATTGTTATGTTAAACTATGAAAATTGGAACTAGAAAGCTATTTCAAGTTCATGATTAATGAAGAAATTCTAAATAAGTCAAGAAAGTGTAAACGGTTAAGTTTAGCAGAACACGGTTTTTAAATTTGTGTGACTAAAAAGAAAAAGTACGAATACCTATACCTAATTAAATAAAATTACTTAACAGCTTTTAAGAACAACTTTTTTTATACATACAGGGTGTCCCGAAATTAATGCAACAAAACTTGGTCATAGATTCTTAAGACAAATTTAGGAGACCCATATTTTTTCTTTTTGCCAAGTGGCCCCCTCTTTTGGAGCCTCCTGAAATCTACCCCTAAGAATAGTCTTTTTTTATATCTCAGAACCCTGTTGTACGTAACATAAAGGAGCTTAGACACAATTATGATAATCATAATTATAATACAAGGCATGCTGATGATCTGATTGTCCTGAAATCCAGGATTGACTTGCTAAAAAAAAACAGTTTGGACTTAAGACTTTATAATATTTTAGTATTTTAAACGTTTTATAACATTTACCAAGCATTACTTAATTCAAAATTGTTTTTATAGCGTTCAAGGGTAAGTATATCAATAATTTGACATTTAAATAAATTTTACATATTCACTTACTGTATTATTTTTATATTTTTTATATTTTATTTATATTTGTGACACAACATGTACCTTTTGTATAAAAAATTGTCAATAAACAATAAAATACAATACAATACGAGAATTCTTTGGAACCAAAAAAATTTAGTCGCTAATTTGAATTTCTCAAAAATTATTAGTTAGCTAGAAAGCCATTGACTTTCTAAAACTTTAAACTAAACTAAACTCTAAAACTAAAAACTTTTTGTCTCGATATTTTTTTCGTAAAACGCAGTTTTTTGGAAAATGGCGAATCACGATATGTATTCGATCACATTTTGACAAAAAAGTTTTCATTTTTTTTATGGCGACTACGATTAAATTAAATAAATCATAAAATTAACGTTTTTAGTTCTTAGTAAATCTAGTTTGTGCAAAAATCCAGTATAGCGTCCATAAGAAAATCAAAAGTAGGTTAGGAAAGCATACGGATCCAGGAGGCCTAGAAAATATTTTAACCTTTTAATATATATAGCATATGGCCTTACGTATCCGTATCGATTTGCGTTACTCTACTTTCAATAATAAAAAAAGATATGGAAGAAAGATGAAAAGCCAAGTTTTCAGTTTATTCAGGATATTTCAGGAACGACGCAACTTATCTTCAATTTATTTTCATAATCCGAAATCACTTGATAACTTTCCTGTAATTTAACCGACTATGTATATCTTCTAGTTTAGGAGATACTTATAGTGTACACCTTAAAAGTGACCACTCTGTACAGTTATACAGTGTGTCCTGGTGATGAGACATTAGACATATTTCAGAAACTACTTCGATTTTAATTTTGAAAATTTGGGCAATAGTGTTTTCGGGCATGCCATTCATAACTAAATTAATGGCGTCCATCTAACGCTTCCGGTTATACCGGAAGTTGTTTAGGGAATATTTTATAAAGTGACCCTCAAACACGTAGAACCGAAGATGCAATAATATATAAGGTGTCCCATTTAAAATAACGAAGAAGACGTCAACTTCCGGTATAACCAGAAGTAGTATCTGACTCGTCAGTGTGGGACACCCTGTATAAAAAAGTTTTTTAGATAAGTTAAAAGGTATATTATAAGATATAAGTTTAAAGATAACTATTAAGGAACAGCTTACTTAGGGTCATACTGTATATTGTCCGTATGGTACTTAATGTTCTCAGACACTACTTGATTAGATGTTTATGTCTATTATTACCAAAATTAATGTAATTAATCCTGTATTATTTACGGACAGAGCATGGCAGATTTTACAGTTTAATAAATAAAGTAAATAACTTTCCATTTCTTTCCACATAATTGACAATATGTTTTTGTGTAGATTTCTAATTGGTGTCATCTTTCTTTTCTTTGAAAGTGAATATTAAATTAGTAAAAATCAATATGATGTTAAATAAAACATTCGTAGTTGCATTTGAAAATAAAATAAAACATTTCCATTCTGGGGAAACTTATTTTCATAAATTATTATTTTGTTATACATCGTAGTCCATTTAAAAGTGTATTAAGGGAACATTGCGAATTTAAACAATACCGATTTAAAACAATGCTCATTTAGAATGAATGTTTTGGCTTACTTTTTCGCTTGGTTGTATTATGATCATATTATATTACCATACAATACGCAGTAATTCATTATTTTATTAAATTTATGTATAAAACCACTGCCAGAGGTAAAAGTTGAGAGAAAAATATCCTTGTTTCAAAGATTAACACAGAAATTAAAGGTGACTGCGTGTTGCTGATCTTTATCTTTTATTTTTTATGGGTAAGGTCAAAGATGGTAACGAAACAACATTTCAGATTTCTTTTTAAATTCATTTTGGTTTGAATTCCATTTGAAATTATTAAAGAAAAAGTTCTAATAACACAGGCACACAAAAGAAAGTCCAAACCTAACGTATCGTTTCTGAAGGAATTCAATGCGCTGAAGAAGATCTTGTAATCAAAATTCATGACTTCCCGATGAATTTCGGGGAAAAGTGAAATTTTTGGGGTAAAACGCCCAAATATTGGTATAATTGTTTTTTTCGTAAAATTTGACCAAATATATTATTTTCGTAATATTTTAACCAGTTTTGACCCAAATTTGGGCCAGTTTTTACCCAAATAGTGGATTTTCTGAGAAATATCGAGATAATGGGTAAATTTTATTAATAGCATCTTGTTCAACGCTTCAAAATAATACGGCAATGATATATTTGGACAAAATTTAAGAAAAAATCAGTTTTGACACATATTTGGGCCAGTTTTTACCCAAACATTTTACTTTTCTCCGAAATTCTTCGGCAAGTCATTAATTTTGACTGCACGATCCAATTCCTTCAGAAATGATATGTGGGTCTCTTGAGTTTGGACTTTTTTTTGTGGGCCTGTGTAATCAGAACTTAACCTCGAGAATGTAGGGTAGGAGTGTGCATATAGTACAGCCATTGAAGATGAAAATCAGCTGTAACCTCCGAATTCTTTGAAACTGCATGGATTTGCATGAACATTTAGAATAAGGCTCATCTTAGGCTCAAGTTAAAAAGTGACATAAGCCCGATTGACGCTTTTTATTTTTTAGGGGTAAAAACTACCCCTAAGTGAAAAAAATTAAAAATTAAGTTTAAAACATTTTATCGATAAAAATTTTGTTCAAGGACAAAGATTAAATAATGTTCCATGTTCTCGAACATGATTTATGATATGATTTGCTCTTTTCGACCCTTTATTATACCCTTAAACACTACCCTATGCAAAAAATAATGATAAAAAATTACTTTTTAAAGATTTTGAATCATTAAATCGTGCAATTATTTAAAATAAAAGTTACCTTATAGCTAATAAAATAATTTTTGCAACCCCTAAAAACCACCCCTGCATTGACAAAAATGATAAAAAATTACTTTTTAAAAGCTTGTTTTAACGGTGCAATTATTTAAAACAAAAATTTTGCTTCGAAAAAATGTCATTGGTTTTTTACCATAACTCGGTTAATTTTGAAGCTATGGTATCCTACAAAAAAGCATTTTAAAGATAATTTCAAGAGCTATAAGATCGTTTGCATATAAAACCTTCGTTTTTTAAAGGGAAAGGATCGAAGGGCTCGAGACAAGTCGTTTTTTCACTAAAATGGATATTTCAAGCGGCGATATCTCCTTTATTTTTTATGCTATAGGAATAAAAAGAAACAAAATATTTGTTGAAAAAAAAAATTATTTTTTTGTTGTCTATCATTTTTTACGTATTTTTAATAGTTTCAGAGTTATTATATAAATAAGGCAATTTTTTTTAATAATGAAAAATACGTTTTCAACTTTTACCGTACATTATTCAAAAAATGCTCATTCGAAACCGGTCTAACTTCAGGATCGTATGAAAAACAGTAAAACAAAACTAATTGTAAAGGGTTATTAATTTTAATTCTGATGGAAATGGTACAGCGTTTACTGCTCATTTTTCCGTAAAAAATCCATCTGTTTTTGATGATAACTCCTTCAATTTTGCTCTAACTTTTATAAGCTCATTTTGAAGGTGTTTTTGAGTACTACAAAAAAACTCGTGGAGCGTTATACACGTAAAATTAATCCTTTTTCCGTTATTTGACGTTGAATACATCGATTCGAGTATTCCTCCCTAAACAAGTCTCCTTCCACTAACCATATTTCGCTTTGTATAGGACGTACAACACTTTTTAACGATTTTCTTTGTTCATTTATAAGCTACATTTTTGTTCATTACACTTTTTTAATAAAATGCGTAGTTTTTGAGTTATTCGCGGAAAATACTTTGAAAAAGTGTTTTTTTTTCACTCAAAATTACAAGTTTTCAATCGTGAATAACCAAAAAACTATTTGATTTGACTATTGATTTCTCGAAAAAATTCTTCGAATATTTTTTGCTCAAAATTTGATTCTCTATCGATTTCCAGTGTTATTTTTGAAAAACCCTCAACAGGGTGGAAGCGTCAATCGGAGCTATGTCACTAATGTTCATTGACCTTTTCTCTATCTGCCAAATTTCAAGTCGATCGGTTCAGTTTCTAAGAATTCGGAGGTGAAAAGTTTCAACGACTGCACTAATATCATCAAAAGTCGTATCAGTTTTGTCAAAGATTTTTGTTTATAGAATACAAAAGAAAGCTAAAGTTAAATAATTATACTGGGCGATTACCGACACCGAATACTAAATACTAATACCTTTAATTAGTTACATCATTTCCCCAAGTTTCGTCGGTCTACGTCAAACATCTTCAGAGATAATTGAAAAAATGTGATATTCAAGAACTTTAACACCCTCTATATTGGAAACCAGTAACTTAGGGCTCTGGTTTATTAAGGCTTTTGGGCCTAAAATGGCCCGAGGAATGAGCCCCTTAATTTATGACATAGACTTCATAGATTCACTCGTATAAATATTGAACGAGAATGTAAAATAAAATAAAAAATAAATATATGATTATGTACATCATCACCTACATTTTTATTATCAGAATAAGTTTTGGAGTCTGTGGTAACATAAGTGAAAAACAAACACCGTGCTTGCCATTTTTCTGATTATCAGAGCAAAACACAAGTCTAATAACAATCATTAACTGCGGCCAAATAATTATTTTCCGATATCCAGTCTTACACTCATTACGTAAATGCTCGTATACAAACAATAATTATACCGCAGCATCCCATCCTACAAAAAAAGCAATAGTAAAGTCAAACGCGGTGACTGTCAGTTGTTATGCCCGTACGGGGAGCGAAGACCAAGAAGGACTAAGTGAAAGTGGTAAGAGTGTGAAAGTTAACTCTCTAGCCATGGCCGCCTCGGTGCATCAGTCGGCCTCAGATGTCCAGCCGTGCCTGTGATGTGTCTGGGTGATTTGTGTTTTGTTTTCCTAGTTTTTTGTTCGCCAGCCACTTGACAGAGGACACCCTGGATGTAAACGATTACCAACCCCTCCTAACAACTTGTAAATAGGAACTTTGTGATATTAGGCTAGGTTAATCCATATCCCACAACAAACTACAGGAAAAAAGAACACTCGCTTAGACCAAAACCTCAGGACCGTGATTTGAAAGCTGTGCCTTAGTTGTAATGTGCAAACGTTAAATATAATTAAAATTGGATTTAGCAACTAGATGGGACTTTGTCATAATGAACAAAATACATTCGGGCATTCTAGCTATAGTTTTGAGCATATTTTTGATACAGGCAACAGATCCACCATTCGAGAACCCATCGGGGCATTTTCTACAATATTTTCCAGTGAAAATTGTCACTCATGATGAAGTGACTTTACCATCTCCTACTGAACAGTACCTTAGAGATCGAAGCATCACCGATCGTGAAACAAACAAAGACGATTTGAAACATTTTCACAGTTACCTAAGCCAGTTGCAGGATGACTCACAAAATTCCACGAATTCTGGTCAAGGAACCGTTAATTTGCCTGAAGAGCACGGTGCCATTAGCAAGTTATTACACAAGCAGAAGTCACCGTACGAGAAATTACTAGAAAAGGATTTTATAAAACCGTTATTGAAGTTATACGAAAGCCAAATCCATCAAAAGCCCGATTATGTAATTGGAAATGCCACCGCGCAATCCAGAATTTCCAAAGAAGATTATGTGGACGATCTGAAAGTCTTGTCCAAGGAAGAACTTGATATGCTGATTCACGGAAGTGAAAAGTACCAACAGAACGAATATGACGACGAGGATAAAAATCAAGATTTAACCCAGGACCAGAGTTTTCAGGAAAATGTGCAGTTATCAAGAAGAGATGACACCTTAGTTGAAAATAATGACAAAGAACACATAGGCGAAATTTTACCGTCAGATTTTAATGATAACCAAAGCAATGAAAGAACCCTACACACTCAACACAGGTTTTCTCCAGTACGTAGGAGGATATATCATCAAAATTGGTACAATCCGCGCCATACAAACTATAGAATGCGGAAATCGTATGAGTACGATGAGGGCTTTAAGCCCTCCCATCCCTATACCGCTGAGAACACTGAGGCCCCACGTTTGCGATCCCCTATATCTTTCCCCGGGGAAAGATTCCGACCGGAATACGAACCTACAGCTATCTCCAATGAAGGAATAGACAACGCAGGATATCCTTCCGACCAAATTAACAAATATAATCGTCCAGAGAGCTATGACTCTTCTTCAAGTCCTAAGGATGAAGCTAGGACTGCCTATTCGCGCCCTTCCAGGTTGAATTTCCCTCCAAGTGAGGTGAACGGGTTCAGGATCCCACGCAGGTTCAGGGGGTTCAGGGATCCGTACTCGGAAGGGTTCCAACCCACGGCCCGCGAGCCGTATTTTGATCCGTCTTCGCGGTTTCATTCGAGTTGGCCCTCGAGACGGCCCCGGGTGATTTTTCCCACGGATTTGGTGGCGTTCAGGGATCCGGTGCAGAATGGCAATCAAGATCAGGAGCCGGAGTGGTTGGCGGGAGATAACAGCTTGCAGGATATACAGGAGCAGGATACCAGAGATAAAGGTAATTGCATGGGGCTTATTTCCGGTACCGATAAAATGTGAGGGTGATACAATGGATTAGATTTGGTGTTCATGAAGTTGTTACGTAATCATGAAGGGTTCGTCCTTTTGCAAAAAATAATAAAACAGTTTCTGTGAAGTACACCCGAAAACTAGTAATTTCAGGAACAAACTCAAAAGAATTTATAAACTTGGAGGTAACGTTAAAAAATAATCACATTACTTATTTTAGAGTAATAATATTATTTCTTATTACATTTTGATTCCTGAAAAAATGAAAAATGAGTATTTTCCCAAATTTTTTGTTCTTTGAAAATATTACAAAAATTATATAGCAATACAGTTGCAGGCAGATGTTGCATTTTTTCAATTTTGAATTTGATGAAAATATTTTGAATACTACTTTTTACAAAATATTTCACTGCGGTCTAAAATTTGTATTTCCCTATTTTTGACTTTGAAAAACCATCACCAACTTCTTTTTCTCTTGTGGGCATTATATTGGATTATATTAAAGAAAGTCTGTAATGACTTGAAAAATAATGAAAATTGTGTACACCCATTTAACCGTTTTAGCCACACTCTACAGGTTATTAATTAAGCGCGTTGGCAAACCTTAAGAGACAATTATTTGAGTAATTTTGATTAAAAAAAAGTTGTTATAAACATGGATGCGCAAATAGGTAGTTTTCGAGACGAGACGTCTTGAAATTTGAAAGATTTCACATTTTTTAAGACATAATAAGCAGAATAATTAAACTTGGGCAAATGATTTATCTAATTAAATATATTAGTCCAACCAAGTCACACCTGGAGAAAAAAAAATTATTACCTTGACTTTTATAAGCGGAAATGGTAAAAGGGCTTATAATAAACCTAAAAAAAATAAATGCGTGAGCAGGGGCGGCGGAGGGTTGATTTGGGGGGTTAAAAAGTTATGAAAAGTTGTATCATTGGGATTTCTGGCGTCAAACAAAAAAGTATCTAATACAAAAGTTGTAGATCACGCAAAAATCTACAACTTTTGTAGAGACACTTTTTAACATAACCTCAAAATTTCCGATAAAAATGCGAAAAACTGTTTTTTTTTTCTGATTTTTCGTTTTTTATTTCTCATTTCCGCAAAAATAATTTAATTTTGACGAAACTTGGTGAAAGTATACCTTACTCTGTCTTATATAACCTCAAATTTTTTTAGATAAAAAGATCAAGAAGTTTCTGAGATATTAATTTTTTCGGCCTGAAACACTTTTTTTTCAAAGAAAAATTTTACTTAAAAAAATCATCGTACAGAGTTCTGCCGGTTATCTTTTTTTTTTCATTTTGACATATACTTTTTGGTGAAATAAAAAAAATTGTAATCAGTTCAAAAACATGCTCAAAAATGCAAAAAAAAAATAAAAAATTACTTGCAACAGTGAATATTTCAGTTATTGTTGATAATTTGTTTAAATTAAAAAACATTCAAAAACTGATTACACCATTCAATTCTACGGAAAAAAAAAAAGAAAAAATCGTGTCCATTGTTTGACCCAAAACTTTATTTTTGTACAGTATTGCTATAAACATCTAAGTCGAATTACAAATGATAAATTATTATTAAAGTATTAACTGCAAAGCTACTGTTGACGCGAAATCCGAAAACCCGAAATTTTGCAAAATTGTTTTATTTTTTTTCTGGCTTTATTTGAAAACAAATTTGAAAAAAATTGCATATTTAATTTCCACTTTTTTCGCTCTATCCAATGGCGTCAACATTTTTGCAATCCGACGTTTCGTCTTCGAGGGGCCATCATCAGATTAATTTTTTAAATATATCGCTGCTATTTTTAAGACAAAATCTAGTCATTTTTAATTCTGTGTTAGATGGTATTACTATTGTAATCGCTTAAAAATGTTTTTAGATCGTTAAAAATTTTTCCAGAGTACGGCTCTAATTTCCTTGGGCTAATTGCAATAATATAAAGTGAATGTCCGAACACTTTTATTGGAGCTTATTTTTATAATATAATCCATATCTGACAACCTTAATATACTTATTTTTTTAAATAAAACAAATTCAGTAGAAGAATGATTCCAAATTTTAAAAGTTTCCGTTTTCAGCTTTTTATTATTGATCTCTTTTACACAAGAAAATGTAAACAGCAAAAAAGAAGGGATAATAGAGCAATTTAAGTAGTACTTACTTAAATTTCAAATATAATAGTTTTGAATAAAATGTTCCGATGTGAAATGTGAATAACGAATGTAATGAGTACAGGTTTGATGCAAAAATTGGTAGGTACCACATTTCTTAAACGCTTTTTCATCAGGCTTGAATGTGCGTATTTTATTTGTCGTTATAATTTTCATATTGGTAGTAAACACATGTAATATGCATGCAGACTGGATTACTTCACTTAATTTCACATTACAAAGCGCTTGACCTGTAACTGCAATTACTCGTAATTATTTGATTGCTGCAATTAAGGATTTACACATATCTGAAATAATTACGTTACGATTTGTAACGAATGTATTACTGTTACTAAAATATATTCGCACATTTTAATTTTTGCAAAAATGAAAACTAAAAAATCGGTTTATTATTTGTTCGTTTTAAATCACATGGTTGAAATTTAATTGTCATTTGTTAATTGGTAATATTAGAAAAATAAATATAGTACTTAATATGACATTGATGACTTACTTCGTAGTAATTTAAAGAATTTAGATAAGTTTAAAGAAATAAATGAAATAAATACGTTTTATTCATGAAATATATTTCATATTTCTTGGATGAATTTAACTTTTCTAACTGGCTTAGATATCGGGATACAGTGTTTTTCAAATCTACATCAAATATCGCTGAAGGAAATATTAAAATAAATGAACACTGGAACCAAATTAACAAAAAAGTAAGGAATACAAATGATACATACAGTATTTCGTAAAAGCAAATATTTAGAGAGAACAATTACTAAGGGGTTACATGAACTTCGAAGGTTAAAAAAGCATATTTTTCTATTTTTTTTTAAATATAATAAAATAATTATTTTATTAAAACTTTCAATCATATAAAAGAATTTAAACAATATTTTACAAAATTTTTATTTAAAAATTTTGAAAATATTGTTCAGGATAACTCATGATAGCTTTATCATAATATCAAATATTTTCTATTAGTAGGTGAGTATAGTATTAAAAAAAAATTGAAATTTGAATTTTTGGCAGAGAGCAAGCAGCTGCTTCGATATATCGATATATCTGCAATGTTCCCGGCCGGCTGAGTCTAATGAGAGGAATTTCCAATTCTCCTATAGTTTTACTCCGATTGACATGAAACTTTGGAAAATATTTTTGACATGTTTTAGATAAAAAAAAATAAAAAAATGGATTTTTTTAAATTTCCAAACCCATGTAACCCCTTGAAATAATGAAAGCTTTGACATTTTACAGAATGTAACTAAAGATTATTAAGAAGTTCTATATGACTAAAGAACTGATTGTATTGTTTTTGTAAAATGCAAATTTGGTGAGTTATTTAAGCCGCAGGTATTATACAGTGCTTTCGAAAAGTAACGATTAAATTCATTATTTTTTAAATTGAGAAGTTTTCGAAAAAATCCCCTGGCACGTCGATTTTGTTTTTAAAAGAGTCACTTTTTGACATACGACCTATATTTGTGACGTCATCGTTGTTCCAGATATGACGTCATCGACAATTTTTTTAAATAGCAACACCCAATTTTGACCATGCTATTTGAAAAAGCGTGTCATTCTACATACACATCATGAAAATTTATGGAGTTACATAACAAAGATTTCAAGAAAATAATGTTTGAAGATTTTAAAATTTAATTTTCACAATACTGAAAATGATAATGATTATGTAAAAATGGACTAAATGGTGCACCTCCCCATTATGCATCATCTGTCCGTGCTTATTTAGATGAGCTGTTCCCGAATCGTTGGATAGGGAGAAGAGGGCCGATTGAGTGGCCAGCCAGATCGCCTGATTTGGCACCCCTAGATTATTTCTTGTGGGGATACTTAAAAAGCAAAATATACATTACTAGACCGGTTAATTTAGAAGATTTAAAAGCAAGAATTCGGCACGAGATACATCGTATACCTCCTGAAGTTATTGATAATGTCCAAAAAGAATTTATTAATCGTCTTGGCTACTGTCAGGCAGCCAACGGTGCACAATTTGAACATTTAATTTAGTCGATTTTTACATAATCATTATCATTTTCAGTATTGTGAAAATTAAATTTTAAAATTTTCAATTTTCTTGAAATTTTTGTTATGTAACACCATAATTTTTCATGATCTGTGTATGTAGATTGACACGCTCTTTCAAATGGCATGGTCAAAATTGGGGGTTGCTATTTAAAAAAATTGTCGATGACGTCATATCTCGAACAACGATGACGTCACAATTATGGGTCGGATGTCAAAAAGTGCCTTTTTTAAAAACAAAATCGACGTGCGAGAGGATTTTTTCGAAAACTTCTCAATTTAAAATATAATGAATTTATTCGTTAAATTTCGAAGGCACTGTATATTTAAATTGTAAATTAATGATGATCGGAATGGACATTTCATATTTGACCCAAAATGTACCTGTAATATGAAATATTTATTCTACAACTCAGAATTTTGAAACTGCAACTGATTGGATCGATGATTCAGGTGTTGAATAAATTTTTTCTGAATTTTCTGGATGCAATCAATATATTATTATGTATCTGACATATTGAGGATTTCGAACCAAACTTGCACATTCAAGACGTGATCTGATAAAAGGGATATTAGTCCAAGTATTATAGAGAAATGCTTACAGAAATTATTACCTGGACAAAAAAAATATGACCGTATAGAAAATTAAATTTTAAATTGAGTTTCTTGTTCTTTAAACTCGATCCAATATGGCGAACATGGTTAAAAAAAATCGCAAAGTTGAAAAAAACGGTTTTTCTAAAATAACTAAAAAAATATAGCACGGATTGAAAAATTTTAAATGAGAAAGTTGTAGGTTTTAAAAAGATCTATCGACTGATTTTTTGAAAGTATCGATTGCTTTGTTACTTTTCGAGATATATCGAAAAAACCGTTAAAAATCTTCTCTTTTCTCTTCTTCTATAACTCGTTTACATTTACGTGCCCATATTTGCTATTTACTGCAAGCATAGCCCGCGGCAAGCCAAAAAAGTACATTTTTGAAAAATTTAAAAATATTAATTATTTTTCGAGATATATCGATTTTTTGAAAAAAAGGCGCTCTCGAAAATTGGCTAGATCTTCTCAGCGGATAGCCCTACAGTAACGATTTTCGGTTTATTTTCTTCGTAAAGAGTTATATTATCATGCTGTTAAAAAATGTTGACGATTTTATTAATTTTAAGGATCAAAAAATGACTGAAAAAGTTGCACTTTTTTTGGGTATGTTTTTTTCAAATAACTATTTCAATTTTTATTATTTTTTTGTACTTAATCTGGGGTAGCTAAACACGAATATTATAGCATTTTCGCCTTAGAAGCAAAATAGACCCGTAAATGTTTAGTTTTCTTTCTTTAAAAGTCATTTTCATAAAATAAAAATTGAAATAGTAATTTGAAAAAAACATACCCAAAAAAGTGCAACTTATTCAAAGTCATTTTTTGATCCTTAAAATTAATAAAATCGTCAACATTTTTTAACAGCATGATAATATAACTCTTTACGAAGAAAATAAACCGAAAATCGTTACTGTAGGGCTATCCGCTGAGAAGATCTAGCCAATTTTCGAGAGCGCCTTTTTTTCAAAAAATCGATATATCTCGAAAAATAATTAATATTTTTAAATTTTTCAAAAATGTACTTTTTTGGCTTGCCGCGGGCTATGCTTGCAGTAAATAGCAAATATGGGCACGTAAATGTAAACGAGTTATAGAAGAAGAGAAAAGAGAAGATTTTTAACGGTTTTTTCGATATATCTCGAAAAGTAACAAAGCAATCGATACTTTCAAAAAATCAGTCGATAGATCTTTTTAAAACCTACAACTTTCTCATTTAAAATTTTTCAATCCGTGCTATATTTTTTTAGTTATTTTAGAAAAACCGTTTTTTTCAACTTTGCGATTTTTTTTAACCATGTTCGCCATATTGGATCGAGTTTAAAGAACAAGAAACTCAATTTAAAATTTAATTTTCTATAGGTCATATTTTTTTTGTCCAGGTAATAATTTCTGCAAATTTAACATTAATCCGTGACAGATTGCTTGGACTATATATAAAATATCGGAATTTTAGGATTGCAAAACGATTGAGAAATAGGCAGCATAAATATCAAGTTAGGTTAACATCTCAATTTCGTAAAGATAGAAATTCGCGTGTTTATATATAAAATTAAATAAATCAGTGGTGGGGATATAGCCCGTAAGAACTCTATAATTTTGATGCCTTCAAAAATATTGGGAATTAGATCAATTAACGTATTTCAAACAAGAGATCTCTTCCATTTTAGTTCGGGAACGACAGTTTCGAGTTTGGTATTATTGTTTATATATATTTGCCACAGTCGTCAGTAGCTCCAAAACTACTATATTAAAAAAAAAGTCAGTAGGAGTTTTTTGTTAAAATTTTGACAGTTTTAAAGAATCTAGGAACATTATTTTACCAACTAATACGTACATATACGCCCAATCTGTAATATATTAATAATAAAATACTAATAATTTCGTAACAAATAAACGTGTCTAGTAATTTAAATGCATAATTGCAATGTGTGCCTTAATAGTTGCGTTAACTATCCGTGCTATCAATGGTTAAGTGGGGATCCACTTATTTATGGGCTGCACAAATTTCACTTTCCTTTCGGTTTCCATTTTCATCTGCCAGTCAGCCTTTAAACTTTTACTTCTCAATGTCACGGTAGCGTTATTAGTTTCTAATTGCCGATAAACTAAATAATTTATAATTTTGTGGGACTCATGATGTCATCCTGTATTCCAAAGTAGTTTCTCTGCTGTCCTAAAAATAAATAATAATAATCACAAGTTTCTTTATTTAAGAATAAAATTATGCCATCAAAATATACGGTAATGTTTATTTTTCAATATACATAAGTACAAGAATACTAAATAATTCATTTATAAAATACAACAAAAAGTATATGCAGTTCCAAAGACACTAATTCTAATTTTGACAGTTTGTCGATTATTATCTGAAATTAAGAAATGAAAACAGTGTAAGGTGTAAGGGTGTCCCAAAATTCACGTAAAAAGTAATTTTCTTTTTAATTAAAAATTGTATATTGTTTATTGAATCATACGAAATTTTCCCTGACCGTTTTGCATAAATGCGTCCGAATTTCGTTGATACAGGCGTTCAGTTTCCTCCTTCAAGGAGTGGGTGGTCGTGGGCTTGTTGACATAAACCTTAGACTTCGAAAAACCAAGAGGAAAGTCCAACGGCATTAATTCATATGATTTGGGCGGACAATTCTGATCACCAAAACTGGAAATTACACGATCAGGAAATGACTCATCCAGTAATTGAATTGTTTCTCGGGCTGTATGGCATGTGACACCGTCTTGTTGAAACCACATGTCGTCTACATCCATATCTTGCAATTTAGGCACAACAAACTGGATTATCATGTCGCGATAGCGAGCACCGTTAACTGTTATTGACTAACCAGCCGCAACTTCGAAGAAGAATAATCTGATGATACCTCCAGC
Organism: Anoplophora glabripennis; assembly: GCF_000390285.2. Classification (NCBI taxonomy): domain Eukaryota; kingdom Metazoa; phylum Arthropoda; class Insecta; order Coleoptera; family Cerambycidae; genus Anoplophora; species Anoplophora glabripennis. The sequence continues at coordinate 146,312 of NW_019416954.1, read as the reverse complement.
CAAAAATCCCCACCAAATAGTGACACGTTGTTTATGCATTTGTTTCTCAACAATCACTCCCGAATTTTTTGTATGCCAAATGCGATAATTTTGTCGATTAAAGGATGGTTTTCATTTAGGGTACTATGCTCCGAACATGTTCCGTTCATGTTGTGTCGTCTAGATCTCAAACTTATAGTTGTAACCTGAGGGGTTATTTCTTTACTTATCTATCTACCGCTATGACCAGTATCATAACGGTGTTAACTGACAAAAGAGTTTACTATTAACTTCTCAAAATGGGAGTTTATAATTATCATTACACTTTAATTAATACGTGGGAACTTAAAAATGTTGTACGTTCAGAGAATGAATACCAGACACATACCGTATGTCGCTCATGTACGAAACCCAGTGGTTGGTTGTATAGGGTGACACTTAAGTTGGAAGAACAAGAAAGAAACACCAAAACTTCCAGGAAGGGTTTTAATAACAATAAAAACAAAACAAACAAACAAAATAACGACACAACGGGCTCGAACAACATTATTAATTAATTTATTGACACGCGACAGCGTACCGAGATTCAGGGAATGCGCGATCCATAGCAAAATTTGGAATGACTTTATCCATTATTAAATTAACCCGAGACTCTAAAACTAAGTATACTGCTCAATGTAGAACCCAAGGAAAAACTGCCTTTTTTCGAGATTTCTCCTGAATTCGACACCTCGCTTCGACACGACCATTTCTTGGGTCCAGACGTTTCTGTTCTTATCTTACTGGCGGGAACCCTGAATATCGGGACGCTTTGGCATAACTATGCCATGTTACTAGTTATCTAATGGACTGAATTTACATTTATATAAATAATTCTGTGACTAATTGGACTTACAACTAATCCTAGCCTTCCTCCAGTGACTCCGTGAAGCAATACGGGACGGATTAGTCAATCTCATTTAATCTATTCTTTTAGCTTGGAAAATCGGTTTAAAAACCAGCTATTTGATCTATTATTATTTTTTTTACCACTTCCAACAACTTATTCTTGGAATTCCTACGTTCTTTTGAATGCATTTCGCTCGTTATTTGAAATATCGATTTTTCTCTTTATACCAGATGCTCAACACATGGCCCCGACAGTCTAAGTGAACTTGTTCAAAACTACTGTTAAATTTCATGGAGCCTTCTCCGAAGGACGGAGAAAATGTTCTTAAAATTTTTGTAAATAACAAGTTTAATTATTTGCTATTTTCTCACACGTTTTATTGGGTTGTATCGACTATTAGCTACGAAATGTCAATTTTAGGTCTGGTCTAAATAATTATAAAAGTGATTTTCTCTGATATTTTTAAGAGAACTTACCATTTTCTTCCTTAAACTATAGAAATTATAACTACTTACCTTAGTATATATTAGTTTTAATCCAAAACTAAAATATATAAAGTATACAGGTAAGTACTTATCTAATAATCCAAAACTAATGATGATTAGGAAGTATTTTTCTTGAAATAAATATAAATTTGTTGTTTTATATAGAAATGCAGTGACACTTTTCCTAATAAAGGATAGTGTACATACATAATACATGGGTGTCCATTAGTATGACAAAGTACAATAGCTCTGTTCGAGATAAAAGAAATTAAAGGAAAGCTGAGTGTATTAAAAAATATTTTAAAAATATTTTTTTTTAATGGAACATTTTATATGATGATACGTATTTGAATTAGTTTTCTATAGACATGTCTAATGTAAAAATTTTAAAGATTTTCTTAGATTTTTCAAATGCCTCATTTTATGCATTTCCTTACATTCCTTTTAATATTTTAGTAAGGTATTTCTATAGTTTTTTTTGTTAATTTTGCATGTATGTATTCAACACTTTTATAAACAATACTGAAAAAAACATTATTATGCATTAAATATGTTTCTATGTATAATAAAACGTAACCGATCGAATACTATTGAAACTAAATCTGGTTTTATAGCTCCAGTTACTTATAATAATCAGTAATTCAGAAAAATGAAACAATTTCAATATTATTATTAATATTCTAACATTGTTTTTGAGAAAGTAATTTTTTTCAATTTATATGTAAACAGAAAATATATGTAGTTATTACAAATTTAAAATATAGAAGAATGCAACGTACATATACGTACTACAAAAATAGAATATTTTTTCACTGGTTGAATGAAATAGCAATGGGAAAGGTGCAGAAACTACTTTTTAAAAGGATTCACTGTCTATCTTATTTTTAAGTTTGCGCATCTTATACTTGATAAAATTAATAGTTTCGAATAGTTAACATATACTTTCTCTAGCATTATCTTATTTACACTCTATTTACTTTTACTATATTCACTACAATATTACGTGCTTCTAGTGTCTTGTGTATAGTGTACGTTTCAATTTACATATCACTATTTAAATCGTTAAATACACGTGGACTAGATTCTGAAAAATAGGTATTACTAAACAATTAATGCATTATAAAAATAATTTGCAAATAAAACGTATATGTTTATTTATTAAAACAGAAATGGGATTATTATTGTTTTCTTCTAAAATAACATGCCTTTAATACGCATATGAACAGCTAACAGAATTTTGAATAATTTAAATCCAACCGATAAGTGTGGTAATCCACTGCTTTTTGATGAATTACACTTGTAAAAATGAACAATATATAATTTTTGGTCCATCTGATAAATCATCCATACAGATGCTGTATAATACTTATTTTTTCTGTGATTATACAAGATCGGCAAAAACGATTGCAGGTAATAAAAAGAAATTGTTGTATAATATTTTTTGACAATTTCTTCTGCATCTTCAACATTCCAAAATTAGTTGCGACATACAAGTGGCCACTATTTTGGCGTAAAAATTGAATAATATTTCTTGATTGCGAAAAATGTTATTTTAAATTTAGAAGAAATGTTCAAAATTATGATTTATGTAAGTACACGAAGAAAAATCAAAAAATAATAAAATAATAATAATTTGATTTAGGCTAAAAACATAACTATATGTACTAAAATGGAAGCACTAAATTGGAAAATTGTCGGTGTTTCGAGGCATTTATACTTTTCCAGAATTATTCTATGCAGACACGTTGAATAACAAATATTTTTAAATTTTACTTATTAAAAAAAAACATGCAAAAATATAATTATCAGTGAGGTAATGTATTTAATAATTTAATCGTTTAATGGCAAAGGGTCTCCAAATGCAACGCATTGTTAATATTTCTCATTCAGTGTCATTCTGGACATATTTAAATTATTACCATATTTATGACATATAATTATGGGTTTTACTTATTTTAATTCTGACAAATAATTTTAAATCTTAAATTTTTCTATCTTAAATGTCGTATACAAAGTTTATGAACAGTTTTTTCAAACAACTTTGTTTAATATCTGATGAGAAAACACTTTTGCTGAGTCTATACTGCATTTTTCAATGTTTCTACCAGAACAGTAGTTATGTGACAGTATGTTAAAATCAGTTTATTTAAATACCACATTTCCCGATCGATGGGTCACTCGAGATAATCCTTTTCCGATCTTAATCCTTTTGAGTTTTTTTGGGGCCATCTTAAAAGTCTTGTTTATCAAACTCCTATAAATAGTAGGGAAGAATTATTAAATCGCATAATTACATACGTCGACATCATTAGAAANTTCAAACAACTTTGTTTAATATCTGATGAGAAAACACTTTTGCTGAGTCTATACTGCATTTTTCAATGTTTCTACCAGAACAGTAGTTATGTGACAGTATGTTAAAATCAGTTTATTTAAATACCACATTTCCCGATCGATGGGTCACTCGAGATAATCCTTTTCCGATCTTAATCCTTTTGAGTTTTTTTGGGGCCATCTTAAAAGTCTTGTTTATCAAACTCCTATAAATAGTAGGGAAGAATTATTAAATCGCATAATTACATACGTCGACATCATTAGAAATGATCACCACATGTTATTTTGAGTACAGCAGAGGAGTTTGAGCAATTTCAAAAAATGCATTGAAGTTCAAGGTGTACATATTGAACATCTTACTTAACAGTTCTCTTTTTTCTTTTAATTTTATAGAAATCAAGATTTTTACAAAAATGTTAATATCACATTTTTGATACAATAAATATATTTTGTTAATAAAATTCGATTTTTTCAAAAACGGTACAAGATATTTACTGATACCTTTTTTTTATGACAGTGAGAGAGGAATCGAACTATGAAAGAAAAATGTCAAATTTGGCAACACTGTCAAAGATGTGTACATTTAAATGGATAATTTCGTCTGCTCCTGTATAAGGCATATTGAATATTAGTTTATACTTGGAAATGAATATTATCATGAGTTACTTTAATTGCCCAAATTTCATTGTTGTCTTGGTACCGAACAACGAAGTTATAACTGGAATTTGTATTTCAAACTTGTTTCTTTGAAGGCGAATAACTCCACAACGAAGCCTAACAGGAAAAAAAATTTTATGAAGTGCTACAACTATTTTCAGCTCCCCTATATACCCTTTCATTTTTGACATGACCTTTCCGGACACCTTGATATTGACATTGCATTGTTAAAAATTGAAAAAAATAATATATCAAAATAATACTACGTTTATTTTCTTGAGTCGTCACCGGTTTATGTGATGTACTCGTAATCTTTACTTACCTGCATATATGTAGAAATCTTAATATACACAAACATCTCACATGACATCATCAGGCAATAGTCCGATATTTGGCACACGCCGTATGTGACAGGAAGGCTTTCCTAAACGAATATAAATTACCACCTCACGAATTCAAGTTTCATGAGAAAGCATTGTTATTTATTAATAGTAATAAGTAGGTAGTCCGGTGTTGTTGATGCCACACCGGATCCGGCAGATACTTTCAATTTTTAATTGAACTTGAATTTCTCAAGGTTGTACGGTTTAATTGATTTTGACCGGTTGCTCGGTTACTCGCTTTGATACACCAAGATGATTGGCGTCTTTGCCACAACAAGCGCTGAATGTTGCTTTCTGTTTAGCATTGTAAATTTGATCTTGTAACTAGTTTATGTTGGTGGATTTGGTGAAGAGTTCATTATTGTTGAAATTAAAGAGGAAACTGCGAATATGTGTGTGTGGGCAGAATTGGATACCTGCGATTGATCATTCAATATTTGTTGCCCTCATCAATACAGACACAATTTCGAAATTTGTACTGCTTTAGTACTAAAAAAATTAAAATCTTGTTCCATTTAAAGAGATCAATTTGTTTCTGATTAGGATTTTTAAATTTGGAAGCTGTTATTCTGAGATCCGTTAAATGTTAGAGAAGTAGAGTGTAATATGGCACAAAGGAAAAATAAGTAAGCAGCTTTCAAGACAGTTTTTGTTTAAAAACAGTTAAAATAAATTATTGAAATCGTTAAATTAAGATAGAGTATCCATAGTGTCCTAGCAATTTGATTAGTAAATAAAACATTTTAAAGCTGTAAGAAAATTAAAACTGTCCTTAAATAGAACCCAAACATTTTTTGGATTTTTAATACCTCACCCTCTCTTTTGGGCTTTTAGAGTAGGGTTTTACAAAACATAGGTTTATTGAGAAATTTATTAGAACTTTTGCGATATGCTTTAAATATACAGGGTGGGCCACCAGTAACGCCTCGGTCGCTAGTGACCAAACGGCAAATGTTACAGAAACCTGTTTAGGTGGGTATGTGTAGGTTGATTACGGCTACATTTTAAAAATATTTTGAAATATACAGGGTGTCCAGGAAAAGCGTACCATATCAAAGTTATGTTTTTTTAAATGGAACACCCTGTATTTTACTGCATTTTTGAAAGCACCGTAAAAAAATAGGTGAACTTTATTAAAGGTTCTGCATACCTAGGACTTACAGTTTGTGAGATATTTCAATTTTAGTGAAAATGCAGGCATAGCGTAGAAATTTAATATTAGCAATAAAAAAATAATTTTAAGGAAGCAGCTTTGGAGGGTCTATTTTAGATCCTTGAAGTTATAAATTGTTATATTTGTCGTCACTTAGTATTATACAGGGTGTTCAAAAAACTGCTGAATACTTCTCTCAACTTTAAACAGCAATAACTTGGTTATTTTAAATGGAACACCCAGTATATTTTTACTTTGGGAGTTGGGAAATTTAAAACTCTTTCAAACTGTGTATAGGTTCCCTATACCTATCTCTAACGGTATTGGAGATATTTGTGCCGTTTCGTTTTTTATCGATTTTTTTTTTAAGATGTATCCACGTGTCTTTATCGAGGTCTTTACTGAATTGGTTTGGGTTCTTCTTGATGACGTCTCTTTAAATATATTGAGAAAAATGAGGATGCAATTAGATGGCGCACCTGCAAATTTTTCATATTCAGTGAGAAATTATTTAAATCGAAAATTTAGTAATAAATGGATAAGTAGGAATGGTGCATGTCAGTGGCCACGTAGGTGTCCAGACCTCACCGTAATGGACTTCTTTGTTGCGAGCTATATAAAAAATCTTGTATACAATGTTCCACCTATTACTTGCGATGATATTGGAGGGAAGGATTAGAGATGCATTTGCGTGAGAATATCATTTGAAGATAGAATAAGATGCTGTATTCAGGAGAATGGTTATCAATTCGAACATCAATTAAAATTTTTCTTTGTTTTTTCTAAAAGTAAAAGTTCCTTTTATCATTATCATGAAAATATTCAAAAAAGTTTTCTAATAAAAAATATTATTTTATAAGCCGAATAATTATAAAAAGTTATTAATTTTGTATAAATATGTTTGTAGTAAGTAACTGAATTATTTATGAACATGAAAAATATTTATTAAAGAAAATTTTACTTTTAGAAGAAACAAAGAAAAATTTTAATAGATGTTCGAATTGATAACCATTCTCTTGAATACAGCATCTTATTCTATCTTCAAATGATATTCTCACATTCCTTAGAATATTTGGGGTGATTGTGGCAAATGCATATCTAATCCTTTCCTTCATATCATCGCAAGTAGTAGGTGGAACACTGTGTACAAGATATATTTTTATACAGCCCGAAACAAAGAAGTCCATTACGAGAGGTTTGGACACCTGTGGTAGCCACTGACATGAACCATTCTTACCTACTCATTTATTACTTAATTATCGATTTATATAATTTCTCACTGAATATGAAAAATGTGCAGGTGTGCCATGTATTTGCATTCACATTTTTCTCCTTATATTTACAGAGACGTCATCAAGAAGAACCCAAACCAATTCAGTAAAGACCTCGATAGAGACACGTGGATACATCTTACAAAAAAAATCGATAAAAAACGAAACGGCACAAATATCTCCAATACCGTTGGAGATAGGTATAGGAAACCTATATACAGTTTGAAAGAGTTTTAAATTTCCTAACTCTCAAAGTAAAAATATACTGGGTGTTCCATTTAAAATAACCAAGTTATTGCTGTTTAAAGTTGAGAGAAGTATTCAGCAGTTTTTTGAACACCCTGTATAATACTAAGTGACGACAAATATAACAATTTATAACTTCAAGGATCTAAAATAGACCCTCCAAAGCTGCTTCCTTAAAATTATTTTTTTATTGCTAATATTAAATTTCTACGCTATGCCTGCATTTTCACTAAAATTGAAATATCTCACAAACTGTAAGTCCTAGGTATGCAGAACCTTTAATAAAGTTCACCTATTTTTTTACGGTGCTTTCAAAAATGCAGTAAAATACAGGGTGTTCCATTTAAAAAAACATAACTTTGATATGGTACGCTTTTCCTGGACACCCTGTATATTTCAAAATATTTTTAAAATGTAGCCGTAATCAACCTACACATACCCACCTAAACAGGTTTCTGTAACATTTGCCGTTTGGTCACTAGCGACCGAGGCGTTACAGGTGGCCCACCCTGTATAGTTTGTTAATTTGATACGACACACCACTATCAAATTGTTGTGCGTCGTACCACTTCAATTATATTTTTTTTATGTATACAGAGATGCTGAATTAAGCCGTGTAGCCAGAAATAAATAAATACTAATACGATTTCATGAAAAATCGATACTCAAATGAATTTATAGTAGGCCGCGTAGTGATACAGTCACTATGGTATTTCGCATATTTAAATAATAAGCCTCATAAAAAAATGGGAGGTCCGAAAGACAGGACCATGGTACCTATTTGTTTTTAGGGTCTTTGAATCCGAATCCGGTGTACATTTGACCCGATCAGGTCTGGGTTAAGATCGGTTTAAGATTACAGACAATCAATTGCCAATAAAGTAAACCAGTACAGGGTTATTCACGCAAGCGATTTATTAGAAGGATACGAATTTACCATGATAGGATTTTGTTGAAAATTTAAATACCCAGGTTACCGTCTATGAACTTTTCAATGAAAATATTTTAAAAACTGTTGCACTTCCGCTTATACCGGAAGTTGCCACCAACTTTGTTATTTTAAATGGAACACCTGTATATTATTGAATTTTTAGATTCTACGTTAAATTTTAGGGTCACTTTGTATAAACTTTTCCATATTTAAAATTAGTCGTTTTCGAGATAAAGCGATTTAAAAAAAATTGCATGCGGCACTGTTGGCCAAAAATATATATGCCTCAGAAGCAGTTATGTTAGTTAAGCAATATTATGGATCAAAGAAGTCATGGGGTTACGATGTTTTCAAAATTAGCCAGTTTTATAAAGGGCCCTGAAAACTCATTGACCAACCCGAGGAAATTCAAACGTGTGTGTTATTTTTTTAATGGATCACCCTGTATATTTTCGCATTTCTGGATTCACTAGAAAAATTTACGTCAGTACATACAAGGGTTGCTACAGTTATTCTTGATGGTTTGTGATTTATCACCACTTTCCTGTTAAAAATGTGAAAAGACATGTTTGGTGTAAGAAACTCATAATTACTTGTGAAAACAAAAGACTATGCCCTGTCAGAGCACAAAAAAAAGACTCACTGACGTTTATGTGTTCCTAAAAATGAATGAAGTGAATAATTATTCGAATAATGATATTTTAAACTTATTCTTTATTAAGTGCGAGAAAATAATTAAGAGTTAGTAAGTTATTATTTCCATACCGAGTTCCATGCATGTAATTTAGTTACTTGAATTTAGCCAAATTATTTCAAAGATTCTGGCAAGACAACACAATGAATTCCAGTAATTGTACAAATTCAGATGGTTTCATTTTATTAGAGCTACTCCTGAGATGTATATTTTCATTCAAATTAGGAAAATAAAGTTGATGATTGAATAATTTCGAAGGAATAGATCCGTTTTAACAAATCAAAATAATATAGTCTTTAGGACAATGGTTTCCCATCATACGAAATGACTCTTTGTCAGAGCTACGGATTACACGTGGAATGTGAATGACCAGTAGGCCGTAGTTTTGTCGGATGGTTTGCGGTATTTTTAAATCTTATGCAAGAAACTCGTTAGAATTTACGTGTCTCATCGACAGCTGCCGTTTTGTATAACGGTAAATTGAAAAGATTCCAGTGACAATGAGAAATAATATAAATTTCAATATTTTAAGATTATTTATTATAAATTTTTTTCATTTCCCTATACTGATGTGATTGTTTTTAATTTATCTACAAAATTTATAGGTATATCTTTAATTAATTAATTTTTACATTCCAGTAGTTTTTTGAGAATTGACATATGAAATGTTTTCATATGTTATTTAAACTAGTAAATAATGAAAAATATGCAATGGTAGAACGAACTTACATTAAATGCTTCAAATTTCTGCCATGAAATAAAAATCGTGCATTTCACTGTTTTCTTTTACTCCACGCTATTACTTTCACCGGAGTGCACAGTATATTTGAACAAAAAAATGTTGTTTTTCGTTTGAGTAGCCCTAAGTTTCAGGTAATATAAAGGAGGGTCTACATGTACAAAAATATCTCCGCTCCCTTCCTGCGCATCCATAGCCCTTCGAACGGAAAGAGAAAATTTAGATTTTTATTGTTTCCTAAAGTATGAAGTTACAAAAATAAAATTGCGTGGTCTTTCTCTACTATCGAAAAAGCATTTACTCTGTAGTTAGGAGTAACCACCTTTACATCTAATTTCTTACGTAACTTGTTTCCCATCTCCTATATCTAACTTAGATTTATGGTTTATTTAGCTTAACTTCTTAGAAACAAATTTGAATTATTTTATTTTTTCGTAAATGTAATAGTTTTTTGAACAAAAAAATTAATTGTGTTATCACAGACAATATAGCTTATCGCCACAGACTGCGTGTTAAATGCTGGAAATTGGCAACCCGAAAAGGATGCAGGCTTTTGTTAGCTGGCATCCAGCAATATTAGCACGGTAACTTTTTAACTTACAATTAGTAATAGGCGGCAGTTCTATAGCGGTGGCTTTGTTGCCAAATAATAACTGCCAAATAAATTTAATGCATTCAATTATTATGTAATTAAAGATATATGAAACTTATTTTTTGTTTGGAAATTACATTTGTGTTAAATACTAAATAAAATAAATCAAGTTAGAATTAAAACTATGAATTTACCTAATTAATTATTTATTTTATATCACCTTGGAATGGGACATATTCAAAAACTTGAAATTAATGTTTTTAGATTTGTACGTCGACTTCCAATTTGGTACGACATTAACACTTATGTTTAAAAAAATTGCATTATACAGGTTGTGTATCCTCAGATGGGTACTGCTCTCTTATTGTTGATTTCTTTAGATAGGTAAAATAATTATTGACACAAGTGTTGCATGTCATGGATACAATTGGTAGTGCTCATATTTGTGACACAAGGTGTTCAAACAAATTAACACAATGTAAAATTGCTAGAACCTCAAGAACTAGTTGAATACGAAATTTATTTAAAAAAAAACAACAAATCATCAATCAATGATCTCTTACATAAATAAGATAATGCGTTTGCTACTGCTGTTGCAATTTTTGACTAACTTTTTTATTTTTCGACATACGAACTTCGAACCTTTTCGATTCAACGCACAGTTTCTGAGTTATAAGACCTTTTTTACTGTATCACCTCACGCACCTCTTGTTTCCGAAATTTATTTTCCACATAAGGACTTCCAGTAGCGGTCTGGGGCGATAACTATTTTGTCTGTGGTGTACACCTCATATTCTGCATATGGGTATAAAAATGAAAAGTTTGTAGCAAGCGATTGTCAAATAGTTGATAGTTACTAATTGTTAATATTATTTGTTATTTTGAGTACTTTTTTGTGCAAATTTGAATCATTTACTTAATATACAAAAATACACTAACGCCGACCAATACGCATTTCATCGAAGATCTTGCCAAAAGTACCTAATGATCTTTACGCTGAAATGAATTCGCAACATATCACTCCTCATCACACCTTGTTTGTACGCCTTCCTGGTAAAGTGAAACTAGAACGTTCAAGAAACGAACTTATGATTGTGGTTTACCGCGAAAATAACATCGACTTTAGAAGAAGCAATTTTTCTGATAAAGAACCTGACACCAGCAGTAGCGTAATTGCTATGAAGTTAAATATCAACCATTTGAGGGAACATGTCATTTTAAAAAGACAGTTATTATATTTTTTTCACTTGCAGGCTCTTTTACAGAGATTTTTCGTAATATCCTGCAATTTCTCAATGGATTTTGTTGGTCCTTCTTAACAATAGTTATCTTTGAATGCGTGGATTGAAATTTTTGGAGACCCGTTAATTGGCCCACAATTCCTGTCTTCTAGATTGAATGGAAATACACATACCTACATTCATTTTCTCAAAGAAGTAATTGCAGTGTATTTTGTGACAAACCTCAGTTTTGGCCTACTCGGACACCCTGTTTAAATCCTACAAACTTTTGTATATGGCGCCAACTTCAGAGTACAAGACACCTGTGCAAGATATTCAAACATTGCGAAACTGTAGTATTGATTTATCTGCGGTAATTCAAAATTGTCCAGGAATTCTTAACTGGATATGTGGATCGGTATTTCAATGTATGGAATTTTGTGTAATGGTAGGAGGGAGTGGATTATTTCTAACATTTCATTATATTTTAAGATTTTTCATATAGAATTAAGGCTACTTTCAATTCAATTTCGATATAATTTTATTCTAATAACAGCTTTCCTGCAGGGCAAAACTATGGTTCATTTTATTTTTTGGTTAAAAAATTATTACATTTACGAAAACGAAAAATAGAAGAGATTTCAAAGAGAGCAAGCTACCTAAAACAGATCTTTAAATGCTATGTTGTGCAAGAAATTATTTGTGGTGATAGTAATTTAATTTTTGTAACTTTCTCCAAATTCAAGGAAAAAATAAATAAAATTTAAATTATCTTCTCATTTGGGAGCCATTATATCCGCAGTGAGGGAGCGAATGGGTTAGTTTTCAACGAGGAATTACCTTAACTGTTTCGCACTATACATACCTACTATTTAAATCGTGTGTATTAAAGTCCAAAGTATCGCAGTTGTAGAATCGAGTCGATTAGTATGATTTTGTAGAACACATTGTCGATTGCAATAATATTATGGAGGAATAGTTTTTCATCACTTACAATGGTGGAGATACAAGAGCCTTTTACGTATTTTTGTGTATAAAAACTGGTTCATGGGAGATTCGATCAAATAATATATTTTTCTGAAGAATAAACTTAAAGTATGTACTCTAGTTTAATACTGAGAATCTATTTACGAGAAAATTTACATATTGAAGTTAGAGAAAAGTTTTTAATTTGGAAACGCTCGATATACATATATTTTTTTAATTTTTAACTAAAACTATCGTATCGTTGTATATAATGCTATTTGTAGATGGGTATCTAATATAAAACTATCATTAAAACACCTATTGTAAATCTTAAAAGTCTATAATGTAGGTCTTTCAATCGTTTTTGTGGGATCCTAAATTTGTGTTTAGGAAATCTCGAATGAAAACATTTACAAGTGTTTCATTAGTTTTCTTCAAATTTAATTGTGAAAAAAATTCTTCAATTCTAAATCTCGCAATGTCAACTAATCTAAGTCATTTTACCAGGGGCGTACGAGTTTTGCTCACCTGGAGCCACCTGTGAGTTCTTTCTGTCGTGCTGGCTGTCGGGCGGGCTGCTGGACCAGCCCTGCGATGGTCTGTTGAGGGGCTGCTGTTTTCGGGGAGCGGCCAAAAAGGGCAGGAATGACGGCTTGTCCATTGGCACCCTCGAAGCGCCCCGAGAGACAGGAAAAAGTTCCGAAAGCCTGTTTGATCCTACTCGTAAGTCTTCAAAATTGAATATTCTCTAACTTTTGGAGGTGTAAATAGGTACAAATTTCTAACACTATAGTATTTTTGTGTGGGCGGTAATTATGGAGGAGGTTTTTGGTGAGGTAGATAGTTTACTTGTAGTTTTCCTAGTTTATTCTTATAGATAGTCGATCTGTTTATTCCACTTCAATTAAAAAGCTGAATTTGACTGGAATGTTTGTAATTAATCCTCAAATGTCCAGAAGTAATTTATGTTTACAATCTTGTCATATCTAACAGTTTTTACATAATTTCCAATGTAAAAAATTGGCTTTTATAAGTTTGTACAACAAAAATTTTTATTGCACGCTTTTATTGCATGATTTCTGTTAAAGAGTAAGGACGTCAGTATTTTATTTACTATTAATTTTTAATAATGTGTACATCTATTGTATGTACAATTAACACAATTTCCAATAGGGAACTCATAACTCCTCGATATAGCAGACAGTATATCAGTAGTGGTAATGGCAGTGTCATTGTCTGAGATAGTTTCCTTAGCTAGCTGACTATCCATTTCTTCTGCATAAGATTTCAGCGCATGTGTGTCGATGACTTCCAGCCACTATGTCTCTTTAACTTTAAAACATCTCCTGCATCTGCAAGTATGTTGAAGTTGCAGGAACTGTGATCCATATAATCCTGTGGATTCCGTGATCCACGATATTTAGCAATTTCAGTGGGCATTTGCCCAAATGCACTGAACAGAAAGAATACTTTCCATTACGTTAGCTAATAAAGAGTGGATCATGTTCGAGGTTTATAGGTTCCTGACGTTGGAAATTTCTCTATTATCAATATCTTCTTATCATCAACGCTTATTATAAAACTCGTCGCTTCTATATACTCCAACGATGCCAAAAATTGCTAAAACCTTCAATTGGAAGAAACTATTATTGATTGTATCACTTAGAGGAATTATTACAGGAAAATTTGTCGCTATTAAATAAATATTATTGGGTGATTAATTTATATGTATGCATATTTCAAATTTGCTGAACACTATTGATTTCTTAGTAAGGTATACAGTGTGTCCCCGGATGCAGTACCTACTACCCACTTATAAACTTTTTTATTGTTAATTTTTTGAGAAAAAGTTATTCCTGATAAGTTTTGCTTATCTTGGGAAGCCTTGAGCAATAATCAAGTAGCTAAACATACCGGGCGTCCAAAAACTGAGATTTTCGCTAAGCAAAGTGCCTTAATTTTTTTTTTTTTTTTCGTTAAAAAGTATGTTTAACAAAGCTGTTCAAGAACTTAAAAAACGCTTAAATACTGGGTTTGGTCAGAAATGAACAATAATTATTTGCAAATAAAAAGATGCCGCAATTTTTAACTGCCTTACATACCATGCAGTTACCATGGATATTTATCAATGTGAAAGTCAACCACCCACCAAATAAATTTTATTAATAATGTTAACCCTCGAGCAACGAATTTATCTTGTGAAATGTTATGTTCCATATCGATATTCAATACAATTGTTTTTATGAAAAGTATCCAAATGTAACTGTAACTCGTAGAGCAGTTCGCAAGCTAATTATAAAATTCGATGCCTCTGGTGATGTAAAGAATATTAAAAAGATAAAAACAGAATACAATGATAACGACACTGCTACTGTTCTAGTTGTGGACTCTGTACAAGACAGAAAACATAGATATTAGCAGATATCATATTCAAAGAATTTTAATATACAACAAAATCTATCCTTTCAAACCGTGTTTATCATAAATTGCTTGATGGAGATGATGGTCGTTGTTTGGACTATTGTTTAACAATGGACGAGAAATTGATTGAAAACAGATTCTTTCATCGCAATATTTTATTTATTGACGAATCAACATCCACAACTAATGATGTGGTTTGAAAATTGTTCTATCATGCTATTTTTATATTACATTAAATTTAAAATAAAAGTTTAGGTACTTATTTTTTACAGTTTCTGTATCGAGTCTTCTTATTTGCAAAATGTGATTATTCTTCTTTTTTGACTAAACCTCGTATTTAATCATTTCTTGAGTTCTTGAACAACGTTGTCAAATACAGTTTTTAACGAAAACAAAAACTAAAGACACTTTGCTTGGGGAAAATTTCACATTTTGAAATTGTTTGGACGCCCTTGCATGTTTTATTACATATTTGATTACTGCCCATGGATTCCCAAGATAAGCAAAACTTTTTATCAAGAATAACTTGTTCTCGAAAAATTATCAACAAAAATGTATAAAAAAGTGCGGTACCCATCCGTGGACACACTGCATAAATAAAAATAAATAAAAATATTATTTTTAAAATAGCAATGCACATCGTCGAAGAATTACAAACAACAATTATTGAAGAAATTAACAATATACTTAACTAAACAATAGCTGTAAAATGTGTATGAAAATATGCACCAGTGTAAATTTTTGCACAGTTAGTGAAGAACACCACAGAACGTAATAAGTTTTTTTTATTGTAAATATGGGAGCATAGCTTTCTAATTTATGAGTGAATTTATTTTGTATTACACCGAAATAGGTAATGTTTATAGTATTAGAGCAATAGGTTTGTAAATTAGTGTAATTTTTTTATAATACAATTACATTTAAAAAGTAATAAACTAATGGGTTCACATCATGTTTTTCTTTTCATAATAAAAACTTGCAAATTGTTCATTAACAAATGAAATTTGATAATTTTTTCCTTTTAATAAGTATTTCAACGAAAAAACAGTATTTTTCATAAGCGTAAACCAAATTGTATGTAATAAGTTTAATGTTAATCCTTAAACGTTAATTAATTTAAAAAATCAACCACACCACTGAGGTTTAGGGATTTTCAGTTGAAAGTATCAACCTTGAATTGCTGATTGCCATTGCTCGATGGTCATGTGGCTTGTAACCATTTATGAAAGCTCTGTACAATATGTAAAGGAGTCTAAAAATTTGCATTTATTGGTGTTTTTTTTTTTATAATCCTTGGTTTCACTTTACATGATTTTTCTTGACATGTGAAACAAGTAAAATAAATTAAACAATGGTATTTACTTGAATTAAAATCTTGAAAACTTAGATTAAAAATTAAAGAAATGTGACAAGGATTTAAAAAAGTGGGCTCATGTAGGATTCGAACCTACGACCTCCGCGGCCAGAATCGAGTGCGGTGCTCTAACCACTGAGCTAACGAACCTGTTAGGAAAAGTTTACAATAACACTTAGACTCCTGTACATATATTATGACTCATGCTGGCCTTGAATTTTACGTTGAGTTGCTCGTGCTTTGTTCTAAATTTAGGATAGTGATTCAGTTCACGTTTATAAAATTCGTTCTTTAATAAAATAACTATACTCTTCCTACTACTAATGATTTTTTTAATTTGACATATCAAGTGATATGAAACAAATTAAACAAGGGTATTTTGTTGTACCTAAATAATGTAAGATATTTTCTAAAAATATACGAGATGATCCAATAAAAAGTAACTTTAATTAAATATTCAGTATATGCACAATACATATGCCTACGTCTAACGCTCTCTATATAAAGAATTCCCGTTCTCGATTCCTTAACGGACTTATTTTCTACAATAACTTTAACAATTAATCCAAGAAATGAAGTGGGCTTATACAGGACTCGAACCTCTGGTCCCAGAATTGAAGTGCTTTTATTTCTTTTCTTTTTAAATATATTTTATTGTCAAAAATTATACATAGTTCACACCTTCTAACCTACATTAATTTATGTATGTAGTGTAAATTGGGGCGCTTCATTTGAAAAGTAAATTTATCTTTTCGCTCCATTGTTTTAAACACTGGAAAAATTCTCACCAAATTTCAGATCTTAATTTTAATTTTAAGTACCTACCTACCCGCTATTTGATTTTAAAAGTTTCGTATTCATATAACACGTAAACCTCAGTTTTTTTTAAATATCTATATCTCAGCTGCACGTTATTTTATTATCCATATTCGATAATTATAGGGGAATCTTTGTCCTTTGAAAGTGCCCATGGTAGGATCTATGTGTCTTGAACGGTTTCATTGCTCAAAAATCGTAAAGTTAATTTTTATCGATTTTTGCATTTTTCTCGTAAATGAATACAGCAAAAACGTCGATGACATTTTTTAAAAAATTAAATTTGCTATAAAAAAGGTCTTCATTATCTAAAATGTAGATTTATTATTAGTTCACGAGATAAATTAGACTTCGTATGAAAAAATTAGTGGATTTGATTTTTTTGCATAATCACCTACGTGAGATGTCCCTGAATGAGGATCAAAATGTTACCGGCCGGTAACATGGTCATAATTTGTTTAAACTAATTTTTTTAAACAAATTGCAAAAATTACTTGTTTTGCTCCGGACAAAGTTTTTTTATAGGTTTTTAGGGGTATTCTAAACAAAATAGTTCCTATGCACTATGCTCCTAAAATCAACGGTTTCCGAGTTATAAACAATTTAAAGTACGAAAAAATGCAAAAACGGTAATTTTCAAGACTCAAAAACAATAAAAAAAAAATTTTGATGTTACTAAAGTTTAAAAGTAATCTTTACACATCCCTTGACAAAATACTGAGGAGTTATTTGGTGTAATTACATTGCAATGCGTATTATTTTATCTATTCCAGTGGCGTAGTCAGATTTTAGGTAAACAATTCGCTAACCAATTTTTGTCAAATTTGATAACAATAAAAAAAAATAAAAAGCGTAAGTTGACAATTGAAAATAAATTCAAATGTTAATTTAAATCGGCCAGTAAATACCTTTTTTGCAAGTGCGATTCTATTCGAAATGGTTCACACTGTATTTTAAGAAATTCGTTTTTATGAAACGACTGAAAATAATTAATTTAGCGTTTATTAAATATAGGTGTCTCGAACTGCACACACAAACTTTACCTAGGAATAGAACTCCTAACGAGAAAAAGAGTTTATTTAAATAGATTGTTTAATCAAGTCAAATTTCTCTAAATATGTTTGATCTTAAATATATGGAATTTTAGCTATATAGTTTACCTAACTAATGACAAAAATCCGACTTAATTGACTTATAAATATGCCAACCAGTGGCGAAAATATTGTAAGGTAATCTTAATAAAAACCGTAGCATTTCGACAAATAATATTCACTCTATAGAATACTGTTTGTGAATTTTTTATTCAAGGTTTCAAAAGTCACTAAAAATTCAATAATGTAGAAGTTTTGTTTGGGTAGGTACTTTAAAATTTTCCTGCAATGATTACTTTAGTGTTTGGGGGTTACACTTCACCGAAAGCTGTATTTGGAACAAAAATTCTGTATAGAGATATTTAAAATGTACTCAACTATGTAATAAGTTTATTTTAAATTAATAAAAATAAATAAATAGGATAAATCAGTAAGACCGAAATTCTATGGATTTTAGTGACAGGTCCTCCCAGTACCTCCGTCAATGTTTGATAGATTTGGAGATCAATTCTGTGAATATTTTCCTTTAATTGGGTAAATTATTAGCCCAGTTCTATCGATTTAAATCAAACATTAAACAGATTTTGAATAAACATATATATTTTTTAACTTGAACACCCCGTATCTTGAAAACTAAGCATTTCTCGAACTATGCTTAATGGATTTTCATTTTATTTTTAGGAATTCTATCGCCATTCAGTACAGCATATTTATTACCCAATGGCATTCTGCTTATCTTTTTTTCCAAAACAGTCTTTCCTAGTTGACTTTATTATATTTTTTATACTTTAAACTATTTTTGAGATAGTAACAGTTAAGAAATGCTTTCCAAAAATTGAAAAGAATACGAATGGAGTTTAATTAAATAAACTTTCTGAAACTTAAAATGAAATGTTCAAGTAAAAACGTGATGACAAGTGTGAGTTTCACTTTCAACGACCGATTTTAAATCATAGGCACTTTCAAATACATTTAGAAAATTTAAATTAGATATTTATCATTTGAAATACAAATATTATTTCGATTAAACAGTTATTTATAAAAAAAAAACAAAACCCCAAAATGTCTGAGAGACAATGAAGCGTTTTAAATCTTCGTGTTAATATTCCATGTCTGTAGGTCGCTCGTTCTAACAGAGAGAGAAGGCGAGGAATGCAGTCTATAATTTGTTTTTATTGTTTCAGAATACCTTACAAGAATAAATTACCGTTAATTTGAGTCGGTAATGGCGTGTGAAAGTGAATTTTCACTTTTTGAATAGCTAATAAACGTGTTTTCGGTAAAGAGTGAAATTAATATTAATACATTTATTGTTCGCCGTACTTTTAAATGGGTTAAACACTTTTTTATTTAATAGAAATAATTGCTACAATTCCGAGTCGCATTATTTATCTAGTTCCATTCATTTCACAAAGCATAATTGAATACTCCCTTACACCATGATAAATTATAAACACCTATTTTTGTAGATGTATGTTTTGACGAGATAATCTTCGTTGATATTTATTAGTTATTAAAATTGAATAGTATACTAATGAGAACTAATTTCGAAATCGGTATATGTCTGGTGATTTTACCGAGAAATGATCCTGAATTGTTTATCAGATATTACAGCTAACGGGTACTAATACTATTTATTGTCAACAGTGCAGAATGTTAGTGTAAATAAAAAAATCGCCAGTTTCCTATGTAATCGATGTGTATGCTGTTTCTGCAATAGTGTGACAAATTCATTAAAGAACAAAAGCTGTTAATATAAAAATTTTTGAATAATGCAAAATAGTGTATTATAAAATTAACATAATACAAAATTAAAAATTATTTTAGTTTTAGGCAATTTCAAAAATATACAGGCTGTTACAAATTCGCTTCTCACTACAGTGATCTCGAAAACTTAAAGCTTAAATGGAGGCAAAGTTGCGTAATCAGGGGACCAATATTATGCCTCTAAAAAATCAAGGATAACAAGATTAGTTTTCGAAATATCTGAAAAAAAAACGAAATTTTGGAAATCCGTTTTTGTTTCATTTCAGCCTTGTTTGAGGTGATATTGAAAAAAGAAGAACACTTTCTCATGGCTACTTTTTGCCCTCTATCGAATGGCATAATCAATTTTTATATGTAACATTTCGTCTCTCCAGGATCATCATCAACTTCATTTTTTTAATACTACCTTGGAAATTTTATTATATTTTTTGCTGTTTTTATGATCCCTAATACTGTACTACCTCAGCCCGAACCAGATTCAGTCGTTTTGTCTCGAAAAATTCATCTTCAATGTAGAAAAATTCGTACTTTAAAAGCAGTTATAAATATTTATTATTAATTTATTTACTTATTCAATTAATAGTAAATTCCTGAAAATGGAGTACTTCAAGGATTAATTCTAGGCAGTTATCATTAACATTTTGCCTCTAAAATGAAATAATTATTGTAATCCCTTACCCATCATGTGGAATGTGAATAAAACTGTGAAGATTAGTGTGAACATCTTTGGTCTAAATTAATAACGTCGGCACGATATTTCAAAAGACTTTTAAGATATCACAATAAATATAATAACATTAATAACAACATTCATGGCTTTTTAGGGGTATACTTATTTATGGAAAATGATAGATATATAAAAACATCAATTTATTTTTTTTGTACTATCAAATTTAAAAGTATTAGGAAATAATTTAAAACCACCTTATAAAATGTATGTTTTTTTTTTATAAAAAATATTTATTTTTTGCTTAATATGTTAATGGTCTGTGCTTCTATAAATCTAGACACTGCAGATTAAAATCATTTACCTATTCTTTAAGTTTACCTACTTGTCCAATAACAAAATGCTATGGGAACGTATTGTGGGTACACATGTTCGCAAGTGACCCATTTTTAAGCACAACGTCAAGAACGCCGCCGGACGCACCACGGGGTTCCCGGAAGCCGACCCCTGCAGAGTGGCGCCAGGACCAGGGACTTCTGCCACCGACTACCAAGCTACCTACGACCGACTTCAACCACATGGCACTCTCCAGCAAACCCTCAAACCGTCAACATTACTTTTTCTACACAAGCTTAGTTTTCAATAAAAATAGTTTATTTGTACGGTTGAGAGCGTTTTATTCTTGCTGCACAGCGAAAGTAACCCTCAATATTAAGGGAGAGAAGTTTTCAAAACTGGGTGTTATTTCTAAATACACTAACATATACATATAACTTTGAATGAAGGATATATTTATTTGTTTATATTTCCTCACGCATTCTATAATATTGACCTAATTAAAATTTAGATTGTTGTTTTTATTTTTTAAATCAGAAATAGAAAGACATGTTTCTGTTACACTCTGACCATAATCAGCTAGTTCACGTCGACTTTTTAATTTTTGTCTGTCGAATCAGCCGAATTTCGATAAAGTATTCTGTAATTATTAACTTAGTTGTCATGACAAACCTGCAGTGTGGTGACTCCACTTTTACTTTCTGGAAACACAAATCTAAAGTTGTAAATGTCGCTCTTTGACCGTTAATGGTGTAAATTGTTTCTTTTGCTTATGGTAGAACTAACACGTAATGTTATTTTTCATGTATGTGTACTATTATCAAATAAATACATTTAAGAGTACGAAATTGTAATATAAAATATATTTAACTGTTTGGTTCTCCATGCTGCAAAAGTAGAAATTTATTGATAATAAATGATATCATCATTAGAAAATTGTTAACATAATGTATGCACTAAAATTACCTTGTAGTACATTCTTGTACTCTATTATAACTAAAGAGTAATCCAAAAAAATATAATCTGAAATTAGTGTGATAGTGAAACTCTGCCATTGTAAGAAAAAAATGTTTAAGTACCTTTGATTGGAAAACAGTAAACATTTCTTGTTATTTAGCAACTTACCATCTTTTTTGAATTTCTTCTACAACGAAGAATTATCCAAATATTTAAATAATTACAATATAATTAAAAAACTGTCTAAGATATGTCACAACTATACTAAAATTCAATCACTGATTTAAATTTAATTTAAATCATAGATCTATACTATATTTGAACTATGATTTAAATCAAGTACGACAAATGGTACAACGCTCTCGGTTGGTTGCGCCGAGAAATATGAATAATGAAAGACCACCGGCCTATATAAGACTTTTCTCTATATTTTTTTTTTCTATATTTTTTCATTTTCTACATTTAAATGTAATGCCTCAACAGTTCGTAGGAATTATCCACTGGTACCTATTTAGTTTGGTTTATTGAATGTATTTTTTATTTACTATTTTAAAACTTTAATTAATATTTTTGTCGTTCTCTGTTTATAAAGTGATTCTCAATGTCCTTAGATATTAATATAGTACCGCAATCAACTGCTATTTTGGAGCAAAATCGCCAGCTTTGAAACATAAATTTCAATATCCATTACATTTTTGAGTAATTCACTAATTAACAAAAATATTAAACAGTTCATTACGTAATGTCTCAATATTTCTATCTATAATACCACCACAATTAATTTTTAATAGATTTCGATATAAATAGCGAATTGACACATATCAAATCAACATTTTGAGGCAAACAAAAACATTAATTGTGGTACTTAATCATTCTGGAGACATTATATGAATAAAATTTTTGTGAAACTGTTCCTCTAACACATTGGTACTAATTACTTGTCTGTACTTTACTTTCACAATGAAAATCACAATACCCACGTTATTTTAAGGTTTC
The DNA here is from genome assembly GCF_000390285.2 of Anoplophora glabripennis. Taxonomy (NCBI): domain Eukaryota; kingdom Metazoa; phylum Arthropoda; class Insecta; order Coleoptera; family Cerambycidae; genus Anoplophora; species Anoplophora glabripennis. The sequence goes on along the minus strand of NW_019416954.1, from coordinate 123,368 downwards.
TTGTTTATAAATTTAAAAATACTACTTAAATACAATACAGGTATATACAGTTATTTGACTTTGTAAACAATTTAGGCAAGTCCTGTAGTGTGGTGGAGGCTCATTGAAACAGGGCATTGGATCAGACTAAAAATCGCACGGGTACTACGATTTAGCAAACGATGCTCTGACACTATTAGGATTATTTGTTGATAATTCAGACTTGTTGTATTAGCCGTGACCTTTGTCAGGGCAGAAACAAAACATTCAATTTTTGTTTTTCTTATTCTTTTTAACTCGGTGCCTTTTCTTATTACAGCGAGGGTCATATGATATGGTTTAGGTACTCTACTCTTGTTTTCATGGAAATATTAAATTATCCGCTTTTACAAATAATGTTCTGAAAGCAGATTATCTAATTATTATTACTTCAAACGAACTGACAGTGTCATGGTTTAGAGAACTAAAATTGGTTAATTAATTTTAAGCATATCTGCTCCCAAAAGGCCCTGCAAACATTGGCGCGTCAATAAAAATTTAACTGAACACCAAAATTTGATGTTGAATGATTTGATAATAGTTGAACGTTTTGTTTTTAACGCACTCGTAAAAGTGGATTATTTCATAATTCTACGAAAACAAAATAGTAAACCACGTATTTATAATTGTTAAAATTTCATATGGTGTGCATAAAAAAAATGTAGGTGAAATCTCTAGGGCATGGTATTCGCCATAAAATTCCGCAATATTGCTGTTATTTGACATACTTTGCATCTCTTAAGCTAACTGAGATCCCCATGGTGCGACTCAGAAACCGGGCACCCGATATATTCTTGAAGCTTTGAAGCTAGAGAATTTACTTAATTCAAAATTATGGTAAATAATTTTTTCTTATTTGCTTTAACATAATTGGATGTTAATCATTACCGCCTACACTCTCTCTTGAAAATCTTCGAGATTTCCATTTCTGGAACGACTAATTAATATTTTCATAATCCCCTCGATTAAATCTTTGAACTACTACGCTCCGCCGCTCCGTTCTCGATTTCGCTTGATTAACGACCTAGCTCAAGAAAATTAATTGTCTCGGCAATTTATAAACAATGATCCGCCGAAAATTGTCTTACTCTCATCCCGTGTTATAACATGCAAAGCCCATTCTGTGTCGTGACCTTGCCCGGAGCGCTATTCGCATTAGAACTTTCCTTCCATTTTTTTTATAACGTTTAAAATTTGAGACATTAACATAATCATGCTGAATTGAAATCCTGAAGATCTTACTAAGTTGTTTATTGGTTTACCGTTTTCTAAAATCAATTTCAGACAGGTTTACTGTTCAGTAAAAAACTTTCTCAATAATTTTGTTTTCCATTCTTCTTCCTCTTCTCCAATTTTGTTAGCGGTTGTTAATTCCAAGAAAGTGGCGTAGGGGTCTTCTTGGAATTCTATCTCAACAAATATCGTACGCACAGGCTGACAAAATTTGGTCGACCCTCTAACCCAGAAACCAGAATGAACTTTTCCGAAGGATTTTGGTGAGCTGAATTCGAATCCGAGGTCCAAAGGACCCCGCACTTTTCTTATGGAAAATGGCTTTCGGCTAATTTTCTTGAAATTTTGCAGATTGATAGTTCTCAATATGTAGATCAAAAGTCTCAATGGGCACGAAGCCCTGTAACCCCTCGTTCCCCCCAAAAATCCACCCCCCCCCCCCCAAGGGCCTACGGGGATATAACTGATTTCTGAATGTGATACAATCCCACGTATCCTCACCTCCACCACTACCGACTAACAAACCTCTTCCTCCCAATACTGCCCTGAAGAAGATTGAGGATGGATTTCACTGATCATGAGTATTGGCCAACCAACATATTTTTACTCTCAGTCAACTATTATCTCCGATCCTCCACCCCCTCGACCATTTACCACCTTTTATACCCCCCTCACTTGACCCACAGCCCTGATTCAGCCTCGCCATATGAATTTCACTAATGACTGATTGTGAATCATTTAATGTAATTCCTGCAGGCCACACCGCAGTTACCTTGAAAAAAATGTGGTGAGCCTTGGTTAGGGATGATGGAGGGATGGGAAGTGAATGAAGGGAGTTAAATTGTCGGAGGGTATTACAAAAGTATTATCTCTATCTATCGGTTTATTTCCCAATTCCATTCCATTCTAGTTTTTATATAAGTTCCCTATGTCACTACTAAGTGGATCCATGTTTATTTGTCTCCATAAAAGAAAAATCACTTAAACAGTTGAAGGGTCACATAGATGGTTGTTTGGGGTAGGCTTTTGGTTGGACAACAAGAATAAAAATTGTTTCACATTCAGAAATCAGTTATATCACCCTAGCCCCTTGGGGGTGGATTTTTAGGGTGGAGGGGTTATAGGGCTTCTTGCTCATTGAGACTTTTAATCTACATATTGAGAACTATCAACCTACAAAATTTGAAGAAAATTAGCCGAAAGCCATTTTCCATAAGAAAAGTCTCAATTGGCTTTGGTTTTCGAGATATAACCTAAAAATGTTAAAATCGCGATTTTTTTACGTATTTGGGGTTATGTTACATGGGTCGGTAATTTTTTTGCAAAAACCTTAAAATACTATACCTACTCTTTAAAAACCATTTGGATTTATCCTGATATCATTTTTCGTCTTTGAGAAATCGCATGTTGAAATTTAGTAGTTTGACTTATTTGTCGATTTTTGAATATATTGACAACACAGCACCAACACCACAAATCTAAATTCATCTTCTTAAATGTTTTTGGGATCGCTGATCATTAATCTGAACTCCAAAATACTCTATCGCTTCAAATTTCATGAATTCAAAAATCCTATTCCCAAAAAACCCTAAGTCCGTAAACCCATAAAGTTTGTGGTGCTATGCTGTGCTTCTTGTTTGTAAAACGCCAACCTTAATGAAGTTTCATTCTTTCCTGTAGATAAAAATACGCCATCATTCATTTATTCATATGGGACAAATTATCTAAACCTATACAAACTCCTTCTGGTGTTCCGCAGGGTTCCATTTTAGGGCCTGTTTTATTTAGAATTTATACCAGTCAGTTTGTTAAATTTATCAAATACTGCTCTATTCATATGTATGCTGATGATATTCAACTGTATTATTCATTTAATTCCTCGGATTATGAATCAGCCAGTGTCAAAATTAATACTGACCTACAAAGGATTTACGATACTTCTAAAAATCACCAATTGGTTTTGAATCCCGACAAATCTGCTGCGATTTTATTTGGACATAAGCGTACTGTTTCTAAGTTGGAAAATTTAATACAATTTGAAATAATGGCTTTACCAATAACAATATCTGAAAGTGTCAAAAATTTAGGACTAACTCTTGATCGTTCACTTAGGTTCAGAGAGCGTCAGTAAACTTATACAATGGTCATGCTTTGAGACTTCTGTATCCTCATAGGAGTTATATTGACTACGATACAAAGAAAATGCTATGCGAAAATTTAGTGTTAAGCCACTTCAACTACTGTGCACCCGTCTACGGGCCTTGTTTAAACCTGACTTCAAAAAACCGTATTCAACGCGTACAAAATTCAAATATTCGCTTCAAAATTTGAACATGTTTCGCATAATCTTATAGATATACAATGGTTAAACATAGCAAACCGCAGACTTTTTCATTTACAATGCTTTTTTCATAAACTTGTGTTGACAAAATCTCCACCGTACCTATATAATAAAATTACATTTCGAAACGATGTTCATGCTATAAATATTCGTTCTAAATGTCTGCTTTCGCCACCATGTCATAATACTGCATTCTATGAAAAGGATTTTAGGTATAACATATACAGAATCTACAATAAATTTTCTTCGGAAGTGGCATCATTAAGCATAAATAAATTTAGATTTTTCATAAAAAGTAAGCTATTTACTGAGCAGAATATAATATAATACAATTGTGTAATTTGGCCTACTTAAAACTACACTACATTGTTTATGTACACTTGAAAACATTTTATAAGAATAATTTGTTCTATAAATTAAAAACAAAAAAAATTCTCTTCAACTCATCCATGGATATACTGTACCTATTTATTAAGTAAGTATTAAAACTTGTGCATTTGGTATTGATAATATTTTCTTCCACCATGTTGAAGTACTGTAGCCCTTTCATTGATCCCTATGTCATATTATTAACTGCTGTATTGAGAGACAATACTTTCCTTATATGTGGAAACAGGCGATTGGTTTACCTTTACCTAAAAAGAATAACTAATTTTTGAAAAAATTTTGTGTAATCAAGTGTACAATTATTTTACGAGTAACAGACTTTTGCCTCAGTCGCAATGTGGTTTCGGAAGGGGTAATGGTACTTCGACTGCCCTAGTCACCGTCACTGATGACTTAATAAAGGCTCATGATATGGGTTTGGTTAGCGTTTTGGCTTTATTGGATTTCTCTAAGGCTTTTGATACCATAAATCATAAGCTTTTATGTTCTAAACTCAAGTATTATGCATTTGATAATGATTCACTCACACTAATTAAATCTTATTTACATTGAAGATCCCAGAGTATACGTGTTGATAATACTTTATCTACCAGTTTAGAAATTCTCTCTGGTGTTCCTCAGGGTTCGATTCTGGGTCCCCTGCTTTTCATGATTTATACTGCCAACATATTAGAATCTGTTCAAGCATATGCTGATGATACTCAACTTTATTTTCATTTTAATATTAATGATTTTCGACAGGCAAATGACGTCATCAACTCTGAGTTACAAACTATAAAATTGTTATCGGATGAGCATAATTTAAAATTGAACTCGAGTTAGTCGAAAGTTTTGTTTTTTGGTAGTGACAAAGATTTGCGAATTTTAAGACGTAATTTTGAGGTTATGATCGATGGTATTCCAGTTCCCATTACTAGCCATGCAAAAAATTTAGGAGTAATTCTTGACTGTAAGTTGCGTTTTGATGAGCATGTTAAATCATTAATACAAAAAGCTTATTCATCTNACTCTCAGACAATCATTATCTCCGATCCTCCACCCCCTCGACCATTTACCACCTTTTATACCCCCCTCACTTGTCCCACAGCCCTGATTCAGCCTCGCCATATGAATTTCACTAATGACTGATTGTGAATCATTTAATTTAATTCCTGCAGGCCACACCGCAGTTACCTTGAAAAAAATGTGGTGAGCCTTGGTTAGGGATGAGGATGGAGGGACGGGAAGTGAATGAAGGGAGTTAAATTGTCGGAGAGGTGGTATTACAAAAGTATTATCTCTTTCTATCGGTTTATTTTCCAATTATGCTCTTGTTTCCCTATTTCATTACTAAGTGGATCCATGTTTATTTGTCTCCATAAAAGAAAAATCACTTAAACAGTTGAAGGGTCACAGAGGTGGTTGTTTGGGGTAGCCTTTGGTTGGACAACAAGAATAAAAATTATTTTACATTCAGAAATCAGTTGTATCACCCTAGCCCCTTGGGGGTGGATTTTTAGGGTGAAGGAGGAGTTATAGGTCTTCTTGCTCATTGAGACTTGTGATCTACATATTGAGAACTATCAACCTGCAAAATTTGAAGAAAATTAGCCGAAAGCCATTTTCCATAAGAAAAGTGCGGGGTCCTTTCTCAATTGGTTTTGGTTTTCGAGATATAACCTAAAAATGATAAAATCTCAATTTTTTTTACGTATTTTGCTAAAACCATTAATAGGGCCTTAAAATACTATACCTACTCTTTAAAAACGATTTGGTTTTATCCTGATATCATTTTTAGTCTTTGAGAAATCGCATGTTGAAATTTAGTAGTTTGACTTATTTGTCGATGTTTGAATATATTGACAACACAGCACCAAAACCACAAATCTAAATTCATCTTCTTAAATGTTTTTGGGATCGCTGATCATGAATCTGAACTCCAAAATACTCTATCGCGTCAAATTTTACAATAAACTTACAAAAAATATCTAAAAATTCAATATATGGGCGATATTTTACGCATAAGAGTACGCATAAGAATACGCTCAATCCTGAACTCATAAATTCTATTCCCAAAAATCCTAAGTCCGTAAACCCATAAAGTTTGTGGTGCTATGCTGTGCTTCTTGTTTGTAAAACGCCAACCTTAATGAAGTTTCATTCTTTCCTGTAGAGAGAAATACGCTATCATTCATTGATTCATATGGGACAAATTATATAAACCTAGGCAAATTCCTTCTGGTGTTCCGCAGGGTTCCATTGTAGGGCCTGTTTTATTTAGTATTTATACCAGTCAGTTTGTTAAATTTATCTAATACTATTCTATTCATATGTATGCTGATGATATTCAACTGTATTATTCATTTAATTTCTCGGATAATGAAACAGCCATTGTCAAAATTAATACTGACCTACAAAGGATTTATGATACTTCTAAAAATCACCATTTGGTTTTGAATCCCGCTAAATCTGCCGCGATTTTATTTGGACATAAGCGTACTATTTCCAATTTGGAAAATTTAATACAATTTGAAATAATGGGCTCACCAATAACAAATATATGAAAGTTGCAAAAATTTTGTTTAGGACTTGATCGTTCACTTGGGTTCAGAGAGCAAGTCAGTAAACTTATACAACGGTCATACAATGCTTTGAGACTTCTATATCCTCGTAGGAGTTATATTGACTAGCCACTTCAACTACTGTGCACCAGTTTACGGGCCTTGTTTAGACCCGACTTCTAAAAACCGTATTCAACGCGTACAAAATTCATGTATTCGCTTCCTATACGGTATAAGAAAATTTGAACATGTTTCGCATAAACTTATACAGGGTCGGAAAGTCCCCATGGTTCATCGGCCGTTACGTGAGAGCGATAAAGAAAGTAATAGAAATCCGTGCGATAGAGAAAGATGGCTATAATAAAGGCGTCTAATAGTCACCGCCCATTTCGCCCTTCCACAAATAAGATCCACTTCTTATCCATGGATATACTGTACCCATTTATTAAGTATTAAAACTTGTGCATTTGGTATTGATAATATTTTCTTCCACCATGTTGAAGTACTTAGCCCTTTCATTGATCCCTATGTTACTCATATTATTAACTGCTGTATTGAGAGACAATACTTTCCTTATATGTGGAAACAGGCGATTAGTTTACCTTTACCTAAAAAGAATAACCCTACTTCTCTTTCCGATCTTAGAATAATCAGTATATTACCGGCTCTTTCAAAATTTTTTAAAAAATTTTGTATAATCAAGTGTACAATTATTTTACGAGTAATAGACTTTTGCCTCAGTCGCAATGTGGTTTCAGAAGGGGTAGTGGTACTTCGACTGCCCTAGTTACCGTCACTGATGACTTAATAAAGGCTCATGATATGATGATGTTTGTATTTGGTTAGCGTTTTGGCTTTATTGGATTTCACTAAGGCCTTTGATAGCATAAATCATAAGCTTTTATGTTCTAAACTCAAGTATTATGCATTTGATAATAATTCACTCACACTAATTAAATCTTATTTACATGGAAGATCCCAGAGTATACGTGTTGATAATACTTTATCTACCAGTTTAGAAATTCTCTCTGGTGTTCCTCAGGGTTCGATTCTGGGTCCTCTGCTTCTCATGATTTATACTGCCAACATATTAGAATCTGTTCAAGCATATGCTGATGATACTCAACTTTATTTTCATTTTAATATTAACGATTTTCGACAGGCAAATGACGTCATCAACTCTGAGTTACAAACTATAAAATTGTTATCGGATGAGCATAATTTAAAATTGAACTCGAATTAGTCGAAAGTTTTGTTTTTTGGTAGTGAAAAAGATTTGAGAATTTTAAGACGTAATTTTGAGGTTATGATCGATGGTATTCCAGTTCCCATTACTAGCCATGCAAAAAATTTAGGAGTAATTCTTGACTGTAAGTTGCGTTTTGATGAGCATTTTAAATCACTACTACAAAAAGCTTATTCATCTCTTAGGTTGATTTATTGTAGTCGTCACGTTCTTAATAAAAAATTTAAAGTTATGTTAATGCGAGTCACTTGCTCTTTCCCATTTAATTATTGTGACTACGTATATGGTCCTTGTCTTACTCAACAGGAGAAATACAGGATTCAAAAAGTACAAAATTCATGTTGTCGTCTTATTAGTGGTCTAAGAAAATATGACCATATATCTCATGTTATTGGGGCTCAATATGGAAAATCGTAGGCGTCACCATCTTTACAATTTTTTTCCATAAGATTATCACTATTCCTTCTCATCATTCTTTAAAAACTAATTTTTTACAGCGTGGTAATGTTCATTCCAGATATATTAGATTTAAAAACAAGTTCACGATGTCCCATCATAGAACTGCTTTTTTCGGAAGATGTTTTACATACAACGCTATTACATTTTATAATTCCCGTCCTGACGATTTCAAATTATTCAACATCAACAAATTTAAATATAAAGTTAAACAATATTTATTGAGCAGGCAGCATTCTACGTAAATTGTTAACGTGATTCTTGATTTGATACTTAATTTTGTTGTGCTATTCATTTCTTTATTATTTTATAAACAATAATACTCATACATATTTAAATACCTATTATGTTAAGATGTTTGTGTGNTTAAACAATATTTATTGAGCAGGCAGCATTCTACGTAAATTGTTAACGTGATTCTTGATTTGATACTTAATTTTGTTGTGCTATTCATTTCTTTATTATTTTATAAACAATAATACTCATACATATTTAAATACCTATTATGTTAAGATGTTTCTGTGTTTGTATTGCAATGTTATTCTACTTTGAAGATCATTACTTTCTCTTTTATGATATTGCTTACCTTATGGTTGAGTGGAGTAGCCTTGGCTAGACTTCGCCATAAGTTAGGTTGAATTATTTTCTTTTATTTGTGTTTGTATTATCGTAATTACCTGTCAAATAAAGCTGATATTATAATATTATTATTATTTGTAATAATCCATATAATACAGAAATTAACATGTTATCAAGTTAGTGTTTGTTTTATGCTTGCATATTAACCTGGAAAAATTTCAAAATTTTTATTTTTTTTATGTTGTAGGCGTTTTCATTAAACATATTTTTTAAATAACTTGTTGTGTGATATAATACATACCTACTTTCGTCATTTAATGTTGAAAATTAAGTTCATTTAAGAATCCGTACGCATAAATAAAAGTGGAGAATCGAACTTTTTTGAATTTGAATTTAAAATGGGGAAAATTTGATGAAGGCAATTAAACACATTGCACTATTTAGGCATTTTGATTACTTTTGCATTCTTTCAAATTTTGAGAATTTATATTAAATACAACATTTAATTTTATACATATAAAAAGTATCCACAATTAAAAGTCTAAAATTTAAAAAAATTGTATTATTTTATTAACAATGATTTCTTCTATTATTATTAAATTGGTTTAATACATCAAAAGCTCTAATTAAATACTTCAACAAAGATTTAAAAATATATCCAAGTCAGAAACTGATATTGGAAAACGGGTTAACCTAACTCACTAACTATTTGGATGAAAATGTACAATGAATGACATAAAATTGTTTGACATGTTTGGCCTCTATTTTTGTTTGGTATTCAATAAATTTATTTAATGTGTTACGCTGATTTACAAATTAATTATGGTTCAACTTGCGTTTTCAGTAGCAGTAAAAGTGCACTAGATGCGCGCCACGCTGAATTAAACATATTTCGAAAGCTTTCTGACGTGTTGGCGACGATGTGAGAGAAGAAAGTAAAACTTGTTGAAGAGGAAGGTAGAATATTACAGCTTTATTCTAAATCATTTGTATAAAGTAATATTGAAACTAAACCTATGACATAATTAGAATATGTGAATATTTTTTGCATTTATGTTTGGGTTTTATAGAACAATATTTCTTAGCCACATGAGCAAGGTACTCATAAAGTTGGTTAAGTTACAAATACTAGGTCTACTTTAACATTTAGCTTTAGCATCAAGGTAGACTTAGGGCATTTTGCATACATAATTTTTCATTCTTCATTTTTTCTTAATAATGTTTTATAGTATCATCACTTTAGCTACTCGTGAATAAAACCAAGTTTATCTAAGTTTCTTAGGCAATTTATGTCAGTATTTCATTTATATTTTAATGCTTCATGAAATTCCATTATTTTTTACAAACTCAATAATGTGAGATAATTTTATTATTCTTCCAATAAATCAGGCTCCATCGATTGCATCCTATATCCAATACCTCCCACATCTAGCTGTCCTGTGAACCTAAATCTTCTTCGTATATTGAATGCCCCAGGACTGTCTAAGGGATTTATTTTAAATTTTCTGTTAACTTCCAGCTTGTGGGCTTTAATTATTATTATTGAACATTTATTCAATTACTTTTTGTTACTTCTGTATATTATACTAAGCTTCGGCCTCAACTGAGTTGGAGTGTGATACTCCAGTCCACTGTTTTATCCAGTATGCAAATCCTTGTTCAACCAAAAAATTAGATGATTCACGACCAACTTCACCATTTAACTCAAAAAACATAACGATTGATAATTTCTTCTCTTTTGAGCATGGCCACCATATAGATTTTTTATATAGAGGTTGTATTATTTATTATTAATATCGTTGAATGTATACCACTGTATGTATATAATGGTGATGATGAACAGCACATAGGTAATGTCTACAAATATTACATTTTTTATAAAATCTCTGAAGATCTTTCTTTTGGATTGATGAAACTTGAGACAATGATATAATTAATTAATAGCAAAAATGTATTAAACATAGGTATACCTAAATCTAACAAAAAGTGGTGGAGATAGCAATTTCGACACTACCAAGTATTTTGAAAATTGGATGGACATGAATTTAATGTAATTTCCACAAAAATTCATTATCGAAAGAAAAACCGTCACACTGTTAAATTAATTTTAAATAACTATGTTGTTTACAGAAAAAATATAGGATTTTTTTATTGGAAATGCAATTTTAAATACAGTATATACAGGGTGATTCAGTCATAATGTCATTAATTTTAAACACGTATACGGAAGGCTTAATAAAGACAGAAAATCGGGAAAAAAATGTTTTACTCGACTTTTGAAAATGAAGGAAATCAACCCATAACTCCCGCTAAGAGGGCGGCCCTGTCAGATGCCCGGATGCTCGGAAAATTTTGTAACGTAATGTCACGAACAAATCGTCAGCTGAAGCAAACAGCGTGCCAAGTTCACATCATAATCTGTGGTTCACATTTAATTAATCCGCTTGAGTATACGGATACATATGTACGAAACCAATAAAATGCAAGTAAATAAAGGATCATGCTGCATTTTATTATAACTAATTTTAATAATTGTATTAGTGCAAAATGTTTTAACAAGCCTGACTTCTCGAAGTCAACTTTCGTTAAAAGAAAATTAATAAAGCAGAGGTTTGTAGGCACACTGTATTGTATCAAATAAAAAAAGTCGGCACACTAAATACCCGAATATACAAAATACACTACACACGGTTACAAAACCATTACCTAACAATTTAAAGCGTTTATTCAAATCTACCACCCTCCATATCTCCCGCATTTTTCCCGCATAGGAGTTAACATAACACATTTTCAAAAAGTTCAAGCTTTAGAAGCAGCTGATTTCCCCAATCGTCTTGAATTTTGCAATTGGTTCCTAAGTGCAGCAGAACTTTATTAACAAAGTGCTTTGGACGGATGAATGCTGTTTTACTCGTGCTGGCATTTTAAACAGATAAAAAACATAAGTATTGCTTTCCCAAAAATAATAAGTGCCTATCTAGGTTACACCAAAGTTTAGATTTACACTAAAGTTTACATTTATTATGTAAACTTTGGTTATACGCAACTGCATATTGAATAATAAATTGAAATACTAAAACTGTGTATTATTTAACATAATAAATTATAAAACGTGAAAACGTTAGTAATATTAAAAATGATAAATTGTAATAAGCGTACATTCGAAAACAATCATCCCTATTCAATTTGATGACACGATTTTCCTGTAATAAAAGACCGACAACTTTTTGCTCTACTTTGAATGGAATACGATCCTACTACAGTTCGTATTAGTCTAGGAGCCAGATCAAGTTCCGTGTACTAGCTATAAAAATAAACTTTTTACAGCCATTTAAACATTTAATTTGTTGATAACAATTAAACTGACTACTTTCAGGCTTTGCAACCAAGTTTTTTGGATTCAGGAGGTCAAAATACTTTAGAATAAGTTGCTTGCAGCCGTGCCACTCTGGTTGGCAACGGAACCCTGTCTGGTTCCTAGACTATATAAAGTGCACGTGCAAATTAGAAGGTTATTGACCTCGACACAGGTTAGCCCAGGTCGGAAACACGTACCGAGTTGTTTATTTGTCTCCGTCCGATTGTATTTTTATCTTCTATTACTTACAGTCAGTATTTAAATACTACATACATTTCACCCTCTCTTTATAATTTATTTAGTGAGTGTTGGTTTTTTATGTAATTATTTTTGTAATGAAATTGATATGGTTATGAAATGAAATTTAAATTATTTGAACTCTTGGGGTTTTGTAAATTTTATTTAAAGTGAAACATAGCTAACTTCTTTGCAGCCATAATAGTCACATTTGGTCAGATGAAAACCCGCACACTATTCGTCAGTTTAGCTTTCAGAGGAGATTCGGTGTCAATGTATGGGAAGGAGTATATGGCGATCGTTTAATTGGGCTGTATTTTCTACATGAACATCTGAATGAGCCGCGTTACTTTCAATTTTTAGTAGAAGGCTTACAGCAAATTAAAAAATTATCACTATGATGTTAATAAAAAATGATTTTGACAAGTCATACTCAGACCTCCTCGAGGTTCTTGCTGGGCAACAATAACAATTTAATATGTTGATTGCATAATTATAAAAAAATAATTTATAGCATTTTAAATTATTATTGGCTGACCTGAGCAAACCGTTTATTTATTGTCATTATATGTGCGAAAATATATAAATATGGCAACATTGCATCTAGGTCGCTTTGTTCATATCGTAGCCGGCTGACGTCAGCCGGTCAGTAACAGCCTGAAAAGAGGGTTAAATAATGATTTGAAAATATTGTTTTTTCATCTTAAATATGCATTTAATTTTTTTTAATCACGGCATCGTATTATACTAATTTTTCTCTATCTGCTCTTAAAATTAATGACATTATGACTGTATACACCCTGTATGTAGTGTAAATACAGTGTAGAACTATTTGTGATATTGGTGAAAATACCTTTTACCATGTTCGTCAGTGGTTGTCAGATTTATTTACCAGTTCTGTGCATTTTTCTTTTAATTGATTATATTTTTTGTTCACGTAATTAAGTCAATGTGGTACATATTTTTGTCTATTTTATTATTCTGCATCTAGAAACCAGTGGTTTTATACCTCCAGTTCATTAAAGTTTTTTGAAGTTATGACGTAGACATAAAATATATTTAATACTCTCATAATTTTTATCTGCATGGCGTTGCAAATATCAAATGTAAATTGTAGATAGGACTGTATTGTAATTTTTCGCCTTCGGAGGGTGTACATGCTCATCTAACGCGTTAAAAATTCAAGGACCAGTATTCCTGAGTTCGGCCCTGACTACCTGCCTATCACCCTACATAAAAATATGAAAAATATCCACGTCAATTGGAAATAGAAATTTGGTATGGTTGTGACATTCATTTAATCATTTTTCTTTCAGGATGTGGAGTATCGAGTCCGAGACAGCAGGCACAAAGAAGGATCGTAGGAGGCGAGGAGGCGGGTTTCGGTACATTCCCCTGGCAGGCCTACATAAGAATCGGCTCGTCAAGGTATGTCGTTTGATTACTTTATGTTTGGGTATAAGGTTGACAGTAAAATATTGCCACTTCATATTGCGATACGTACAGTGCGTTGCTCTTCTTAAGTGAAAGTAAGTTTATAAAACATCGCTGCGGCATGCAGCAGGCCAATCTTTGTCAAACTTCAAATAGGTATACGCTGTATATTCAGTTCTCCCGTAATCATCATCCACAGAAGTTTAAATAGAATAATAGGTAATATACATATTTTTTAATGGAACATATTTTTCATTATTTAAATTCCGCATGCATACAAGTGTATATTTTTGAGCTTCGTAATCACACTTTTGGCACATTAATTTGTAGATTCTGAATAAAATTCCTTATTTAGCTGCTTCATTTGTCGTCCTTTTCTTGAATGTACTTTACAAGTGATTGATTACTTACTTCTTACGTAGGTATACAATGAAATACATATTGGGTATTTAGAAAAATATTTGAATTAAATACCTATACAGGGTGTCCCGTTTAAAACTCCCCAGCTGGATATCTCGAAAACGGAAAAAGATAAATGATTTCTGAAAAATCCACTGTATAGTTTCAATAAATGGCTTTACTTGTGAGTACAAATCCCGTACCTCTCAGTGCAGGTATAGATGTCGCTACAATCCGAAAACATATTTTTTTGACAGCAGTTTTGAAAAGCAGCGCACATGAAAGATCTCTAACTTATAAGCAACTTTTGTGATGAAAACAATTTTCGAAAAGCCACTAGTTTCCGAGATACTTGGATTTGAGGTAATTTTTCCAGGAGGAAGATTTTTTAAAGTTAAGTTTTCAGGCATAACTACTGCAGATTTTCGTCGTATTAGATTGGTTTGAATAAAATAGTGATGAATTAATTTTATTTAACTAATAGATATCACAGGAAATTACTTCATTTCTTGTTTACGCAAATCATAGTCTTTTAAATCAAGATAAAGTAATATTTATTTAACAAAAACTGATGCAAAATTAACAATAATTACAAATAATATCCATTGTCAGTCCATATAATGTTATTTAAAAACTGGTCGTTTTCTTGAACCTTCTTTTGTTTTCTTGAAGTGTCAAAGTTGATTACAATTTACTGTTATCATAACAACCAGTCTACACCTTCAACTTTGACACGTTTGACATTTATTCAGTATGGTCCAGTACACGAATGAAGAAAAGCTCGATATAATTTTAATATTCGGCGAATGCCGTAGAAATTCCAGAGAAGCAGAAAGACTTTATCAGGTACGTTACCCAAACCGTCGACATCCCGATCATAAAGCCTTTTTGTCTTTATTGATGAATTTGCTTCATTGTGGTTCTTTTAACAAAAAGAAATCGTAGAAACACTGTTAAAAATGATAGAAATACTGCCGTGGTATTAGGTAAGGTTAAAACTAATCCACATACCTCGGTGAGAGCTATACAACAGGAAACGGGGATTTTCGGAACATCGGTCCATAATATCTTGAAGCGAAATACGTATCATCCTTACAAAGTGCGTCTTTTACATAGTTTACGTCCTGGTGATATGCTACGAAGACTAAATTTTATTGCAGAATTGGAAATAAAGGCTCAAGAAAACAACCAGTTTTTAAATACATTGAATGGACTGACGAGTCGATTTACTAAAAATGGGATTTTGAATAGACAGAATAGCCATTTCTGGCATGACAGTAACCCTAGATGGACCAAAGACAGACATTTCCAAACCACGTTTTCTATAAATGTATGGTGTGGTATTATTAATGGCATATTAATTGGACCGTATTTATATGAGGAAAATTTGAACGGTCGCAAATATTTACAATTCCTTCAGACCCAACTATATGTTCTTTTGGAAGAAGTTCCTTTAGTTATGAGACAAAATATCCGGTTCCAATAAGACGGGGCACCAGCTCATAATGAAAGGAGGGTGCAAAATTTTCTTCATGAATATTTTCAGGGGCGATGGATAGGCACCAATGGTCCAATAAGGTGGCCTGCCCGCACTCATGATTTAACCCCACTCGATTTTTTCTTGTAGGGTTACCTAAAGAACCTAATTTACCAAACATAAATTGAAGACTTGGCTGACTTGTGCAATAAAATTTACACGAGCTGTGCATATATTCCTCGAAATGTTTTATTACGGGTAACTGATACCGAACTTAGAAAAAGATATGAATTATGCATTCATGAAAATGGCGGCAATTTTGAACATTTATTGTTACTCGTTTATTATGTTAATTTAGTATCGTTTATTTGTAATTTTTGTTAATTTCATCAGTTTTTGTTAAATAAATATTACTTTATCTTGATCGAAAAGACTACGATTTGCGTAAACAAGATTAAATGAAGTAATTTCCTGTGATATCTATTAGTTAAATAAAATTAATTAAGTTAAATAAAATTAATTAATAAAATTAATTCATCACTGTTTTATTCAAAGCAATCTAATACGACGAAAATCTGCAGTAGTTACGCCTGAAAACTTAACTTTAAAAACTCTTCCTCCTGGAAAAAAATTTCCTCAAATCCAAGTATCTCGGAAACTAGTGGCTTTTCGAAAATTGTTTATATCACAAAAGTTGCTTATAATATAGAGATCTTTCATATGCGCCACTTTTCAAAACTGCTGTCAACAAAATATGTTTTCGGATTGCAGCGACATCTATACCTGCACAGAGGAACGGGATTTGTACTCACAAATAAAGCCATTTATTGAAACTATACAGTGAATTTTTTAGAAATCATTTATCTTTTCTGTTTTCGAGATATCCAGCTGGGGAGTTTTAAACGGAACACCCTGTATATGTACACTATGTATGTTACAAAATGATGGAAAAAAAATCATATTTCTTTCCAGTCTTAAAAAAATCGCTGAAACAGTTCAATTAGTAAATAGAAATTGTCACTTCTGCAATATTTTCTATTTTTTTGAGTCATGTTTAACAGACTTATAACATTACCGACATTTTTTTTTTAATTGGACGTTCTATATTTTGTAGTATAAATAAATACATAACATAACATACCATACATAATAAACCAGGCGGTATCTGTTTTGGTTTGGGTGAATCGTATATCCACGGACATTTTTGGCTATTTGGCTTTCAAATATCACTAGAAATGAACATTTTTCTATGCGCATAAAAAAAAACGTGGGCTTAACTTTTGGCGGCACAATATGTTAAAAAAATTCGAAAAATGTCATATTTTTCTTCCTATTTATTTATGTATCTTTTCAAGAGTTGATTTTAGGNGATTACATATTACTATTACCATAACTACAAGTCTACACCTTCAACTTTGACACATTTAACATTTATTCAGTATGGTCCAGTACACGAATGAAGAAAAGCTCGACATAATTTTAATATTCGGTGAATGCCGTAGAAATTCCAGAGAAGCAGAAAGACTTTATCAGGTACGTTACCCAAACCGTCGACATCCCGATCATAAAACCTTTTTGTCTTTATAGACGAATTTGCTTCATTGTGGTTCTTTTAACAAAAAGAATCATCGTAGAAACACTGTTACAAATGCTAGAAACACTGCTGTGGTATTAGGTAAGGTTGAAACTAATCCACATACCTCGGTGCGAGATATACAACAAGAAACGGGGATTTTCGGAACATCGGTCCATAATATCTTGAAGCGAAATACGTATCATCCTTACAAAGTGCATCTTTTACATAGTTTACGTCCTGTTGATATGCTACGAAGACTAAATTTTATTGCAGAAATGGAAATAAAGGCTCAAGAAAACAACCAGTTTTTAAATAACATTGTATGGACTGTCGATAGTCGATTTACAAAAAATGGGATTTTTAATAGACAGAAAGAATAGCCATTTCTGGCATGACAGTAACCCTAGATGGACCAAAGACAGACATTTCCAAACCACATTTTCTATAAATGTATGGTGTGGTATTATTAATGGCATATTAATTGGACCCTATTTATATGAGGAAAATTTGAACGGTCGCAAATATTTACAATTCCTTCAGACCCAACTAAATGTTCTTTTGGAAGAAGTTCCTTTAGTTATGAGACAAAATATTTGGTTCCAACAAGACCGGGCACCAGCTCATAATGAAAGGAGGGTGCAAAATTTTCTTCATGAATATTTTCAGGGGGCGATGGATAGGCACCAATGGTCCAATAAGGTGGCCTGCCCGCACTCATGATTTAACCCCACTCGATTTTTTCTTGTGGGGTTACCTAAAGAACCTAATTTACCAAACAGAAATTGAAGACTTGGCTGACTTGTGCAATAAAATTTACGCGAACTGTCCATCTATTCCTCGAAATGTTTTATTACGGGCTGATTAACTGATACCGAACTTAGAAAAAGAAATGAATTATGCATTCATGAGAATGGCGGCAATCTGGAAAAGAAAATTACCTCAAATCCAAGTATCTCGGAAACTAATGGCTTTTCGAAAATTGTTTATATCACAAAGGTTGCTTATAATTTAGAGATCTGTCAACAAAATATGTTTTCGGATTGCAGCGATATCTATACCTGCACTGAGAGGAACGGGATTTGTACTCACAAGTAAAGCCATTTATTGAAACTATACAGTGGATTTTTTAGAAATCATATATCTTTTCTGTTTTCGAGATATCCAGCTGGGGAGTTTTAAACGGAACACCCCGTATATGTACACTATGTAAGTTACAAAATGATGGAAAAAAATTCATATTTCTTTTCAGTTTTAAAAAATCGCTGAAACAGGTCAATTAGTAAATAGAAATTGTCACTTCTGCAATATTTTCAATTTTTTTGAGTCATGTTTAACAGACTTATAACATTACTGACATTTTTTTAAATAGGACGTTCTATATTTTGTAGTATAAATAAATACAAAACATAACATACCATACATAATAGACCAGGCGGTATCTGTTTTGGTTTGGGTGAATCGTATATCCACGGAGATTTTTGGCTTTTTGGCTTTCAAATATCACTAGAAATGAACATTTTTCTATGCGCATAAAAAAAACGTGGGCTTAACTTTTGGCGGCACAATATGTTAAAAAAATTCGAAAAATGTCATATTTTTCTTCCTATTTATTTATGTATCTTTTCAAGAGTTGATTTTAGAAGAAAATGGAAGAGGAAAAAAACGTTTGCAATTAAATTTTTTACAAAACATGTCTAGTTACAAATCGAATGAATCATGATTATTACGGTAAATCGAAAAAATCGCAAAAATGGGGTTAAAAAACAATACTTTTTAGTGATTTTTTTTGGGGTATTTAAATTGGGTATAGGACCTTTGTACTTGGCTCAAAAAAACTTCATGTTATATAGAATTATCACACCAAATTTCATCAAAATCGGTTCGATAGATTTTGCATAATAATTTTGCAATCCAGATTTTGAAAAAAAATTGCAGATTTTCAAATTTTTGCACAGTAAAAACCAAGGCCCTTAGATACTTGAACATTTAATCACATATAGAAGGGCTCTCAAGCTTTCAAACTTTTTTTGAAAAATCCGAATGTCAATTAGGAGCGCTCTGGCGCTTGTCTAAACATTGGTCGAATATTTGTACTTATAAACAATTAGAACTTTGTGAATATTCAATCAAATCAAATTTTTTAAAGCAGGTTTTAAAAGTTCTTGGAAAGACGCTTCTTTAAAAAAAACAGAACGATTGATCAATTACATTTACACTAAATGTACTGGGACATCCGGGCTAATTTTTCGAAAAATACCTTTGGTATTCCGAGTACTTTACCAGGTTTAAGAATACAATACTTTTCTTCATTGGCAACCTACTTTAAAACGTGTTTAAAGTTATTTATGTAAGCGAGAAAATCATTAAAATCGTACGGGTGGTAGTGGTGGGGGAAGCAGAGAGCGCGACCGCTTCGGTCTGCTCGAAATTGAATCGGCTATAACTACGTAACTAATTGATGAATCGTTCTGTTTTTTTTTAAAGAAGCGTCTTTCCAAGAACTTTTAGGGCCTGCTTTAAAAAATTTGATTTGATTGAATATTCACAAAGTTCTAATTGTTTTTAAGTAAAAAAATTCGACCAATGTTTAAACAAGCGCCAGAGCTCTCCTAATTGACGGATTCGAATTTTTCAAAAAAAGTTTGAAAGCTTGAGAGCCCTTCTATATGTGATTAAATTTTCAAGTATCTAAGGGCCTTGGTTTTTGCTGTGCAAAATTTTGAAAATTTGCAAATTTTTTTTCAAAATCTGGATTGCAAAATTATTATGCAAAATCTATCGAACCGATTTTGATGAAATTTGGTGTGATAATTCTACATAACATGAAGTTTTTTTGAGCCAAGTATAAAGGTCCTATACCCAATTTAAATACCCCAAAAAAATTCCCTAAAAAGTATTGTTTTTTAACCCCATTTTTGCGATTTTTTCGATTTTTACCATAATAATCATGATTCATTCGATTTGTAACTAGACATGTTTTGTAAAAAATTTAATTGCAAACATTTTTTTCCTCTTCCATTTTCGCCTAAAATCAACTCTTGAAAAGATATATAATTAAATAGGAAGAAAAATATGACATTTTTCTAATTTTTTTAACATATTGTGCCGCCAAAGGTTAAGCCCACGTTTTTTTTATGCGCATGGAAAAATTAATTTCTAGTGATATTTCAAAGCCAAAAAGCCAAAAATCTCCGTGGATATATAATTCACCCAAATATGGCATTTTGAAACAGATACCGTCTGGACTATAAGATTATACCTACTTTTTTGTCATAGTTGTCAAAACAATGTAAAAAATTATCTATTATGTCGTACTGACGACTAATTCAAACAATCATAGTCTTCTGTACTTTAATAAACGTACCTACTCTTTATTAATCTTTTTCTACTTACTTTAAAGCTCTTTTCTCTCAAAAAAAAACACATCGATAAACACATAAAATTCACCAGAGTACCTTAGGTATAACATGAATCGTTTTAATTCCAATTCATTCGTTGTTAAATTATTTTCAAAAATGGTTGCCCGTTTAAGCGAAAAACGGGGAATTGAAATTTTAATTATAATTACGATGCGGAGATAAAGTTAGTAGTCAACAGGAGGTATGTGACATTTCATCATAAGTATCCATACCAGAGAATTAGCCGAGCTACAATAAGTATTCAAAAAGTTTGAAGAAACCGGAAGTATAGAAGATTTACCTGAATCAGGATGGCAAAGAATGGTAAGTGAAAATGACCGTCAAAATGTGATGCTCGCCGTTACTGAAAATCCTATACATCCATTAGATCTAACTCGGCCAACTTCAACTTGTCGAAGTCCTCATTCACAGAACTCAGAAGTCACAAAAGTGGCATTCTTACAAAGTTAACGTCTTACAAGAACTATGGCCAGATGACACAGACAGAAGATTACAGTTTTGCGAGGAAATTAAAAATTTGAAAGACAACCCAACTTAAAAAATCACAAAATTTTCACTGACGAAGCAACTTTTTTTATGATTAATCAGAAAGTTGGCCATGGATCTCAAATTTGTTTTTACGAGCATAAAGGCCTCAAAAAATGCAACAAAAAACAATTAAATATTTTTGACGTGCTTAGTATAAAAAGCGAGATCCATAGCAGTGGCCCCCTTATAGTAGACAGCCTGTATAATATACAATCTAAATTAGCATAACCTTTTTAATTTATTAATGCAACACATGTAAACCTTAAAATATTAAAAATAAATCATGCATCAATGAAGGCAGTACTCCTGAGAAGAATGAACATGTTGATGTTTTTCATTAGTTTTTAATTAGTCTTTAACGATTAAAACGTTTACCAACAGTTTAGTATTAAAATTTTGTGTATGTAACTGTAAGTCTTAACTGATTGTAGATTTGAGTTGCTTGTTACATACTATACCTGAAAAGATATTTTCAGAGGGTCGGCAAATGTATATGGGAACAGCGCGGTTCTTATTATAAATCACAACATAAAAGAAAACATTTCCGTGAACGAAATCAGATTCTTTTTGTGGTATATGTTGGATTAGATGGTGAATACGGTAAGTTCTTTCTTTCAAGAAACTTCCGGCAAGAAAAATTTATCGTGCTATTATTTCCTTTTATCGTACTTTCTCGAGGATCATAGCAAGCTCGATTCTGCTTTGTGTTTTTGTTTTTTTTTCCGCATCGTTGTATACATTAAAAAAACAATGAAACGCAAATATTTATTTTATTGAGTTTCTGGAAGAATATAATTCTTTAAAAAAAAATTCTATGATTAAATCAAAAGTGTAGATACAGATTTCTCTAATAGATTTTAATGAATTGATTAAACAGTGATAACTTCTTTAGTCATGTTTGTCATACCTACAGATTGACCTATCGCACTGTTATTGTAATTGTAAGAAAGTGTATGTAAAATATACATGGTATTCATTTCGAGAAAGAAATAGCGATATATTTATTTTGATATCTCTACAATTTCGATTAAGTTGATATGATTTTTTTATATACAAGTTTTTTTCCCAAAAACAAAAGCTATAGGGGAATTTTTCTATTTTTCTAAGAGATAGGCAAAAAGTAGCTGCACATCGCTTTTCGATAAAAATTTGGCTTGTTAAGAGATATCTATAGTTTGTTTTTCATTTTTGGTCGTTTTTTATGAAATAATGTTTTTGTTTGTATGTTTCTTTATATCTTTAAAGAGTTTTGCAGTTTCTTATTTAGAACCCTATGGTGTAAACAGAAGTTTTCTATATAACTTTCAGTTTTTAAGTTTTAACTCAGTTATATTTTTTTTAAATGTAACTCAAATATTTCCGATTTTTTAAATAATTGTAATGAAATGTGTCACACATAATTTGAATAAATAGTTCACTATTTTCCACCATTCAACATATATATGGTGACTAAAGATCGTGTCGATTATTGATGTAAATGACATAAAATTTACGAATATAAATTTAATATATTAGGAACGAATTTGCTTGGTTAAAAAATAACCTGTAACGTATTTTTATTTATGAAAAAAAATAAGAATTAACCCGAACAAAAAAATATATTATCTGTGTAGATAAAGTGCCTTTTTTGTAAGAATTCAAAAAAAAATCAATAAAAAAATTTATTTTAAAGCAAACAGCCAACTTTGATTTGAATTTCTCTATTAAGTTTATTTAAATATAAATTGGGAAAATTATATTAGAAGTTGTTAAAGATTAAAATGTATGTTAATATCCCGAATTCATTGATTGATTTGAGTTGAGCGTTTTATCAGAACTAAAATATCAGAGTTGGCCTTCAGATTTGGTACATGCACGTTAATTTTTATTATGAATAACTCTTCTCAATAAATTGTTTTAATACCTTATATGGAAACAGTACTTTTTTACCTACTATATTTTGTTGTGTTTCTGATAAGGTCTACTTAATTTTTCAGAAACAAAAATATATTACAAATTACCTTTTAACCACAAAATGCCTACATTTTAACTTTATTTTATTCCACATAAATAATTTGTTATTTTTTCAGTAACATGTAACTCAAATTTAGCGATCTGTTATCAGTACGAACAGTATTCAATTGTGATTCATTTTCTGTTGTTTTTATTGTTTCCCAAATTGCGCTCTGCAAATAGTCAATCGGTAATACCTAGTAGCATTATTTTCCAGTTGAGTGAAAACTGGTAGAAAATGTAACAGATTGGGCTGCATATATTTAATAAATGTAAGAATTGGCACTTGGATTTTACAAAACATCTTTTAAATTTTTTGGCGAATAAAATATAACGTTAAGGACAATGAAACATTTCTAACTAGGTACCTACATAGAATACTAGAAAAGTGCTATAGGTACCTACTTCTATTTTTATGCTTAACAGTAAACGAATCTATAATTAATTCTAAATCTATTTTACAATATTCCACAAGTGGGAAAAATATTTAAAAAATAATAGAATTGTTTGAAGTTAAATTTTTATTGTTTTCCGTACCTTTATACCTAATAGCTGTTTTACATTGACAATTTATTGATGAATAAATTGACGAAGTTCTTCATGAATTAATTCACAAATTTATTGATAAACAGTGTGGTTTTACACTGCTACAGACTTTGTCAACTTTTTTGACGCATGAATCAGTTCTACCAACGAATCAAAGAAGCAAATACATTTCAAAAATGTCACCTTTCCACTCATAATTGTAGTGATACAACAGCGGTACCGTTTTGACACATATTTATAAATATTAGTGTTTGTAAGTAACAAATCAGTAAAAACATTGCAAAACTAGTACGACGCCACACAATTATTTACATATTCCAAAATCTTAACCTCATTTCTGATCTGAGGTTGGAAATCTGTTGGGTTGGTACTTCCGAACTTCACGAAGAAATTGACGAAAATTAGAACATGGTCCAATTCATCAAGAACTTGATGAATAAATTCATGAATTTATTTGACAGTAGATTTGGTGCATTACATTTGTCCAATTTCTTGATGAAGCGACTTTATGAATTAATTGATCAATTGATCAGCTATTATACCTAGATATGTTAATTTGAATCAGATGTTTTATGTCGGTTTTTAGATGTTTTTATTGTTTTTAACATGATGATGTTGCAGAAGGACCGATTGCGTATGTGTTGTTTAACTGACGTTATTGAGTTTTGCAGAAAAAAATCAACTTCTGTATTTTAAATCATTTTTTTGTAGAAGACATACTGTATATCTTGATTCATTTAAAACTACATATTTGTATATTTTAAGACAAGCAGTTTTTTAATAAAATAAATAATAAAGTTTTCGTTCTTTTCCTCTCCATCCATACAAACTACATAATTTTGGATTACTTATATTTCAAAAACTGGAAGTTATAGAAAATGCCACATATGCCATTGCATTTTACGGAAAAAACTGCATAAAGATCGTAACAAAAATAAAAAATTTTCAATTAATCTATGTTATTTAATATCGTCGGAAAGGCCAAAAAATAGAAGAGGCTGGTATTTTATAGACAAGAAATCGCATATTTAGTAAGACAATGACAGAACAAGTATATCCATCCAGGAAGTGGTGAATCGTAACGATCGAACTAGAGCAATTTCCTTTAATTTTTCGCATTGAAAGATCACTGAAAACAAGTAAGTATCAGAAAATATACTTTTCCTGTTTCGTCCAGCTTTGTAAAGATACTCAATAATAGACCTTTTTGGTAATGATGTCACATATCGCCAAATAATAGGGAACCCTATAGTACACATTGTCATGAAAAATTTATCAGAATTTTTTACTAGATCAATTTTCGACCTTATGTACGTTGGACATAAGTGCCAAAAAATATCTGCTTTGTTATCACGTCAAATATCGCGATATTCGAGCAATATTAGAAATATTTAAGCAGTTTCAAACCCCAAGTGACAAACTGAAAGAATTATAGAATTTATATTTTTAAATTTATAAAACAATATTGACCTTTATAGTAATTAATAAATTAAAATTATCAATGTTACTGAGCACGCGCATTAAAGATAAGCGAAGTAGCCTAGCAACAGGATACCACTCAAGAAACATTTGGTTCAGGTTAAGATAATAAACCAATTGAAGAAAAAACACACTCGATAAACAAACTGACAAAGCAGAGCACCAAGAAAAACAATTAAAAATTACTTGGTAGAACTAGGAAGTGACAAGATTAAACAAAAGATGAGAAAATACTCTTATGATGACAACAATGATATATTAACAAGATCTCGTCTGCGTATGAGGCTTTTCTTCCCGAGCATGCGTATTAGGAATAACACGGTTAATGTTAAATTTTTACGTTATTTAAATTTAAAAACATTTTTTTATATCATTTTTTATAAGTTTTAAGCACATTCGTGTATTTTTTTTTACGAAACACGTGTTGGCTGTTCTTAAATACTTCTAAATCCTTGTAAAAAAAATAAGTTAATTTGAAATTGTTTATTTCTATAGTGTCTATGTAAATAGTAAACAAGAGTTAGATCCGGTCTGTACAATTTCAACTATAACAATTTGTTGCTGGTTGCCTAAATATTTGACGTCACACTAAAAGAGTCTATTGTGATTAACGCATGTGTTAATAGTTTCCTAAAAGCATTCTATGTCCATATTCAGGAAATTCGAGAAACCCTACAAAAATGTCGAAATTGGCCCATCCTATACATACTATATCTAGTCTTTAAACTTCAGTGATAGATAGTAAAATATTTTTGCTTCTATAAATTTGGCACTCCCATATGTAATAACACTTTCAATTTATTGGTGCATATACGCTTGAACCGAAAGTATATCTGTTTTGCATCGAACAATGTAATTTATATTTAATTGTATGTTATCAATGCATGTAATTAATCCCGTGTTCATCGACTTCATCGAACAAATTAGGTTATGTTTACCCACAATTACTCTTGCGCAATAATTTCAATTAATAGTATCCTGATTCAGTTGAATTACCGCTTGGTTTACTCCCCACTTTCGTAATACAATGAAACATACTCCCGTATTATGACTGTAATAAAACCAGTGTAATAGGTGTTATAATAAAGCTTCAGTAACACCTACTTCCTCGTTTCGTAATTTTTTGGAGCAAGTTTTATTTTATGTAATCATGGTCCTCTGAAGACGTAGAAATTTTGTTTTGTTATTAGTTAAATCCGCATTGTCTTGCTTAATATCTGTTTACTTCCTTGCTGATTATAATATGCAAAACTTGGCGTGTTGAAATTATTCGAATGCTCGTTAATATTAACAAATACTTCTTGCGTTGCAAAATAATGGAAAATTGAACAGTCACTCCTTTAATGTCAATTATTACAGATCATACAGATATACTGATTATAAGTCTACAGGATAGAGAAAAAGAGAAATCACTTGTTATTTTTTCAATAATATGTAACTCAAGTCCGGCAACCTGACTGTCTCTTATCAGTACGAACAATATTTAATTTATTGTGATTCATTTTTTGTTGTTTTCATTGTTTCCTGAATTACGCTCTTTCTGCAAATAGTTAATCGGTAATAACATTATTTTTTAATTGAGGGAAAACTGGTAGATAATGCTACAAAATGAACCGCAGTCCAGTCAGGCTGGGCAAATGAGTATACACTCATATTGGTCCGGTATATAGGGCTGTTATTTTCAAGCACGATTGTAGATAGTTCCCGCCAGGTTACACCAGCCTGGCTGGACTAGCCTTAGTGAAATGGAAGTGGCAGCTGGATTTTACAAAACGTCTTTTAATTTTTTTGGCAAATAAAATATAAAGTAAAAATAACGTTAAGAACAGTGAACTAGATATCTGCATTCTATGTATTTTATACTAGAAAAGATTTATAATTATTATGTTCAACAGAAAACGAATCTATCATTAATTCTAAATCTACTTTTTTACAATATTTCTTTCAACATACAAAATACCTAAGTCAGAAAACTTAACTTATTCTTAAATGATAACCTTTAATTATCTTTAAACTGTTAAAAGATATCTTACAACTTGCACTCAAAGATGGTACTGTCATTGATGTATTACACAATCACACAATTTAATCATTTCGTTCATTAATTTTCTGACGTTCAGTATTGCGATAAAAAGGCTGTTTAAATCAAAGCTTTTGCCATTCTGTACAATCAAATGATAACTTCACTCGAAAAATAAATAATGTAGTATATTTATGTATGTATTAATTTTCTGCTGCAACTTCTATACAGTCCGTACGATATTTGTTAAGATGGAATCCCAAGAAGACCTCTGCGTCACTTTCTTGGAATTAACCGCATTCGACACCCGAGGTAGAAAGACATACGGTGAACGCCACGCCGCCAATGTCTTTCCACCTTGAGTATCGAATGCGGTTAATTCTAAGAAAGTGACGCAGGGGCCTTCTTGGAATTCTATCTCAACAAATATTGTACGGACTGTATGTTTACGGCGAATATCTCATGTTATTAATTTTACAAAATGCAGCTCTTCTGAAGCACGACCTATTTATGATAATCGGGATCTAGATAAACTATTACCATATGCCAGACAATTTATCGTGATTCTTCAGAAACGCATAAAATAACCATAGGCGTTGCAAATATTTTAAAAAATAATGGAAATGTTTGAAGATGTTTTTTATTGTTTCTCGTGCCGTGTGTTAAATTTGAACCAGATGTCATATGTCGGTTTTCATATGTTTTCATTATTAAAACATGTCAAAAGTAAAAATTGTATACCCAGTTACTTATAAACGAAGCATCTTTGGACTAAAATAAATTGATATAAATCGATTATGCGGTTGTTATGTTGTGGGACGCTCTGTATGTTCCAAATTAATGTTTTGATTTATCTAAAAGCTCAACAGGTTCAACTACAAAATCGGACTATTAGTTATCAATATTTTGTTTTGGAACCATTCAATTTATTAGTCTTTTTGAAAAGTTGGTATTGATAGTAGTCTTCCACTTTATCTCTTTATTGTTTTCATTTTTTTGGACGCTGTTAACATCTGCTTCTGTTACTGCAAATATTTAACTATTGCTTCTTTTAACATATCTGCATTCGGTCTTGTAACAACAAATAACTTTAGCTCAGTATTTTCAGTTCATTTTTCCTTTCACGTTTCACCTTTCTATTTCATTAACATATGCAACAAAATATTATTCTCAATCAGAATAAAGAAACATAGAATAGACATTCCAACAGATGTGTATTTAGTTATATCATGATTAGAAATAAATATGTTGGAACGTGGTCAAAATTTAAATGAAAGTAAAAATGAAATAGTGGTATATTTACAGAAGAAATTAAAGTGCTTTCAATAATAATCAAAAGCTAGCTAGTGCTATATTAGTATATTGAAACCGAAAAGAATACCAGCATAATCGTTACTTAAATAAGAGACCATGTGCACCATACCTACTCCAACTACTTAATTATGCAATGGTTACCGAATTGTTCAATATACTTTTACTTTAAAGAAGGCGACTATAAGAATGAAGACGAACTTTTAACAAATTTTGATTAAGTGATGTAATTTTGAATATTAACGAAGACTGAAGATTAATAAAGACGATAGATTACTACCAATTCATATTACATATTTTTGAACTTTATTCATTTTATTCCTTATTTATTTGTATACCATGAACATACATACATGATTATTACACAGGGTGTGCGAAAATGATGGTCAAATAATTTAGGGGATAATTCTACTCATAAAAAAAGCTTTTCGAAAGCCTAATAATAAGAGTTATCTCGCGAGTTATATAACCTCAAATCCATTGTTTTGAGAAATTTTTGTGCTTGGTTATAAGTTTTTTATTTTCGGTTAAACAGTTTCAGCTTCAAGAAGCTTCTAAAATCTTACAGACTCTCTAGTTCCAAATCGATAACATTAATTGTCCGAGAAAATCGGCGTAGTTATGTTTACTCTTCGAATATTTTGGTTTGGTAAAGATAAGTTAGTAAATAAGCATCTAAAAATAAAAATAGTCTATCTATATTAATTTAATTTTAAAAACACACTCCATGATGATTCATTTATCAAATAATATTTATGCCTTCAAGAAAATCAAATCCTAATTTTGTTCTTATCTATAACTTCACATTTTGAACTACACTGCTCAAAATAATTAGAGGAATACTTATTTCAATCTCAATAACTTTTTTATTTGTAATACTATATAAATCTAATAATGCATATCTTAAAGACTAACATTTTGTTCGAATAAATTTACGAAAATAAAACAAATTTACATAATCACTCTTGAGACAACAGCGCCAATTCAAAAAAACTACAAGAAATAAAGTGAAGAGTCTGTGATCCTGTCTGTATAACATAAAGGTCNAAAAGTTATTGAGATTTAAATAAGCGTTCCTCTAATTATTTTGAGCAGTGTATTATCAACACGTAATTCAGCCGTGATACATACGTTATTATATTTTCGCATTTTAAGAAATTCTTTTTCAAATGGTCCCTTTTGGAAGCGAAATTTTGAAAGGCGCAGTATCACATGTTGATAACACATGCACACAAAACAGATTTTTATTCTGCAAAATAGACCTTTAACAGTAACACCAGAAAATCTACCTAAATTTTCTTTGCCATCGAATAAATGTTGATCTTCCCTCACAATTAATTCAGAAAAATGATGCTACAGTATCACTCTTTCAATGTCATCATATCTGCACCTGCATCTACGCGAAGAGTTGCCGATGTACGACGCAAATAATCACCTGTGTACATTTTACCATCTGCGTATCCGAGATATTTTGCAATCCTGGACGGTATACTAACCGAAGGTATTCTTACCCACTAGTTGCGCAGTACATCGACGATTCCGATATGTCAGAAAAAAACGCCGTTCATTAATTTCTCTTGGTCGAAAAAATATGTACTGTCGATACAATAATTGGAGAGCGTGATTTCATTTTTTTCCACAATAGTAAAAGATTTTGGTATTCCAGTTTTTGCATCGTTAATTTTTACTGCAACAACGACTCCTTTATCATATATCGATATCTTTACCAACTCAACTCTTTTTAATCCTCCAAAAACACCTATTACTAGAACAACCTACAGTAACAGAAACCTATTAAGCACATGCAATAATGTAGCCAATTAATTCCTATCCTTTTCCAAAAGATACGTCTTGATAATTCTTTAATAAATTTCAAAATATCCTCTCTTGTCAATATCTTAGATTTTTTGGATTATATCTTTTCTATATTTGCTTCAGAAAAGCCTCCAATCGATGATATTCTCTTATATTTACTTTTCTGCGCAAAGTTAATGTAGTCTTCAGCATTGAATACTTTGTTCACAATGTGTTGGGGCTGAATAATTCTGATTAAAATATATATAACGAGCGTTCAAATAAAAACGTGGTCGAAGTTGGCTCTGACACATTGGACGTAGGGAGTAGCTTATAGCGACCAACTTAACCTCATTTCTCAACGAGCTGTATAGCAGCTGTCAGTTTCAATAACGTTAATGACTATATAACTTTATNAATTTATGCGGAACTGTCAACATTGTTTACTATTCCAAGGCACAGCGTATTTCTAAATTGAAATTTTGATTGTGTTTCACTTTATTTCCTGTAGTTTTTTTGAATTGGTACTATTGTCTCAAGAATGATTATGTAAATTTGTTTTATTTTCGTAAATTTATTCGAACAAAATGTTAGTCTTTAAGATATGCATTATTAGATTTATATAGTATTAAAAATAAAAAATTTATTGAGATTTAAATAAGCGTTCCTCTAATTATTTTGAGCAGTGTATTTTCAACACGTAATTCAGCCGTGATACATACGTTATTATATTTTCGCATTTTAAGAAATTATTTTTCAAATGGCCCCTTTTGGAAGCGAAATTTTGAAAGGCGCAGTGTCACATGTGTTGATAACACATGCACACAAAACAGATTTTTATTCTGCAAAATAGACCTTTAACAGTAACACCAGAAAATCTACCTAAATTTTCTTTGCCATCGAATAAATGTTGATCTTCCCTCACAATTAATTCAGAAAAATGATGCTACAGTATCACTCTTTCAATGTTATCATATCTGCACCTGCATCTACGCGAAGAGTTGCCGATGTACGTCGCAAATAATCACCTGTGTACATTTTACTATCTGCGTATCCGAGATATTTTGCAATCCTGGACGGTATACTACCGAAGGTATTTTTACCCACTAGTTGCGCAGTACATCGACGATTCCGATATGTCAGAAAAAAACGCCGTTCATTAATTTCTTTTGGTCGAAAAAATATGTACTGTCAATACAATAATTGGAGAGCGTGCATTTAATTTTTTTCCACAATAGTAAAAGATTTTGGTACTCCAGTTTTTGCATCGTTAATTTTTACTGCAACAACGACTCCTTTATCATATATCGATATCTTTACCAACTCAACTCTTCTTAAACCTCCAAAAACACCTATTACTAGAACAACCTACAGTAACAAAAACCTATTAAGCACATGCAATAATATAGCCAATTATTTCCTATCCTTTTCCAAAAGATACATCTTGATATCTCTAATAAATTTCAAAATATCCTCTCTTGTCAATATCTTAGATTTTTTGAATTACCTATATCTTTTCTATTTTTGCTTCAGAAAAGCCTCCAATCGATGATATTCTCTTATATTTACTTTTCTGCGCAAAGTTAATGTAGTCTTCAGCATTGAAAACTTTGTTCACAATGTGTTAGGGCTGAATAATTGTGACTAAAATATATATAAGAAATATAAATTATCAAGAATTATAAATATTTTTTTAAAGCGATAAAAGTTCTTGGAAATATCTCATTAATATAGTTTCACTAACAGCTGTCACTAAATTTCTGTTTGTCCAAGTCTCAAAACATATTCTTCTTTCTTTGTCATAAAGTAATTTAGATTTCTTAGGCAGTAATTCTTCATTGGCTTTATTCGCTCTAGCAGCAACTATTGCGGAATATTATCCATTCTGCCTTTTCAATATGTTTCCTCAGAATCAAACATCAACAAATTTGCGGGTATCATAGATACATTATTTATATATTGAAGAACTGTTTTCATTCTCATTTACATTTAATTATTAAATTTAAAATAAATATAAAATCGGATGTCTAAATAAAAAATAAAACGTATGCACCACGGGAGATATTAGGATGATTATGCCCTTAGGCGACTTGCTTTCCTCGGGTCTATCTCGAAAGCAACCTGTCGCCTGTGGGCATAATAATCATCCCTGTATTTCCCTTGGTACATAAATAACTATTATTTAACACTATGAACTTTTTTATTCACACTATGAAATTTTTCCAAGAGTTTGTAAATATATGGAGGATATCTTATCATTATGATAATCCCATTACTATGTTGCTTATAATTTGCAATTTCTGCAATTTATATATGATTTTTTAGATTAAGGTAAAACCTGATAACTTTATCGGTGAAAATTGACTTTTTTTGGTGTTTGTATGAGCCTGTAATTTCTTTAAAATAATGTGAATTATTATTTTTATTTATAATGTTTACATATTTGTCTTTTCAACTCGATCACCAGTACAAACAATATTGCTTATTATATTTTGAGGAGCATTTAAAATAAAACCTAAGAAAAAAATTTCCCACTAGAAGAAAATGCCTAAAGATTAATGATAATTAGATAACCGGCTTCATTATTATTGTTCCAACGCAACCGCTTCGGTTATTACGGGCTGTTAAACATTCGTGTTAATTGTTTGTTTACAGCGTGGCATTAAAACAGCTCGGTGATCAGAGAGAGAAGCTGACTTTCGCTACCATCGGATGCCAAATGGTAACAGCAATGCACCGTAACAACCTCTTAATCGAGCAGTAAAAGTTACTAAATTCGTAGACTATGTTGGAGTGGAATACCATTAGAGTTATTACGTTGAATAATAAACCATTCATAAACGAGTACATACTTTCAAGTGAAGCAAGTTTATGAAATTTTATACGGTCGTATTCTTGTCCATGATATTGACATTTGACGTGCACTGAATGGAAACTTTTTTTAATTTCACTAAGAATTTATTGCTTCATACTGCAAATATTGTTGATACTCTTTTGAAAAACCATAATCCCTCAGTCCCCCGATTTTTTTTGTTGTCACATCTGTTATTTTGAGGAAACACAACTTCTTTATTTTATTATCTATCTTATCTTTGACCATATATTTTTTTAAGTTATTAGTCGCCTTTAAATACAACTATAAAAGTATGGTATAAATATAACTTAGTATGAAAATAGTTTAATTAAATGAAAATTACTAAGAAAATAGTAAATAGTATACAAAAAACGTAGCATTTGCATATTTTTCGGATTGATTTTTTTTTATTTTTGACTAGAAAATCACATGTACAATTTTGTCGGTGGAATATTTCAGCATCCTGTTTATCTGTATTCTTGTGACATTCTCTAACTTGAGATGATAACTAGATACATTATATGATTGTTTTTTCTCAGCTTTCAAACATGTACGTAATAAATACAAAGTTACCACTTTTTATTTGTAATATCCTTCTTATTTTAAGAATTACAGAAATGGTTAATTGAGAAAAAATTTGCAGAATTTCATGGCGATATAAATAAATAAATAAGATATTGAATATAACACGGGCCCACAAACAGATATCGAAAAGTCCTTTTCCCAGACTAGGCGATCTTTATGTTTTTGGGGTTGCTGATCACGATCACGGTGTCCATATGACCCCATCATTTCTAGATCAAGGTCAAATGAAGGTCAAACACATTAACTCGGATGATACAATTTTTTGACCCCAGATTGACTAGGAATGGGTCCCAAACCAGTTGACCTAAGTATTTTTGGGGTCGCTGATCACGATTCCGGTGTCCATATGACCCCATCACGTCTATATCAAGGTCAAATTAAGGTCAAACTTTAATGAATCCTGGGTCAAGAAATTGTATCATTTGAGTTAATGTGTTTGACCTTCATTTGACCTTGATGTAGACGTGATGAGGTCATATGGACCCCGGGATCAACGGTCAACGACCCCAAAAATATAAATGTCAACTGGTTTGAGACCCATGCCTAGCTAAGATATCAGCCGGGGGATCAAAAGAAGGATTTGACCTCTACATGACCTGCAAACAACCTTCAGAGGTTGCTTCGACCAGCAGGTCGAAGTGTATTCGGCCGTAAAATTTTCCGCTATTTCAAAATTCAAAAAACACAAAGGCCACCTAGTAGTAGTGTAGCCTGAGGGGTTATTTCTTTAATTATCTACCTTTAATTAATTATCTATTTAATTCTCGAAAGAGTTACTATTTAATTCTCGAAAGGGAGTTTATTATCATTAGATATACTTTAATTGACACGTGGGAACTTAGAAATGTTGTATGTTCAGAGAATCACTTCCAAGCACTTACCCTTTCATTGCTTACGTGGGATGTAATCCAGTGGCTGGCTATACAGGGTGGCACTGAAGTTGGAGAAACAAAGGAAACACAAAACTTCCAGGAAGGGTTTTATTAACAATAAACAAACAAAATAGAAACACAACGGCTTGACGACATTATTAATTAATTGATTCAATCGCGACAGCGTACCGAGATTCAGGGAATGCGCGCTCTATACAAAATTTAGAAAAACTATCAAAATTAATTAGCCCGAGACTTTAAAGTTAATAATTAGTCTGCTCAATGTGAAACTTAAGAACGAACTGCCGTTTTTCTTGCAGATCCTTCTCGAATTCCACAATTCGCTTTGACCACGCCCATTTCTTGGGTCCAGAAGTTTCGGTTCTTATCTTATTGGCGGGAACCTGAATGTCGGGATGCTTTAATAATTATCTAATTGAGTGAATTCACATTTATAACAATAATTATATCACTTACTAGTAACCCTAACCTTCCCCTATGACTCCGCGTAGCAATTACGGGACGGATTAGTCGATCTCATTCAATCTACTCTTATAGCTACGAAAAATCCGTCAAAAAAACGCAGCTGCTTAGGTATACTTTCTTTTCGAATTACTATCAATTTTACAATATAATTTAATTCTAATTTGGAATCTCCACGCTCTTCTTGTGGTTTCGTGCGTTATTAAATATCGATTTTTTTCTCATACTAGACGCTTAACACATGGCCCCGACAGTTTAAGTAAACTTGTTAAAATATTGGTAATTTTCCCCGAAGGACTGTCTTGGCGACCTACTACTCGAAAACCATTAACCCTCCGATAATTTATGATGATGGAAATATCTTAGTTTCCGAGAACTAATAAATAAATGCCGGCTTTTGTTACAGTATTCTGGGAAAAAGGACTTCGAAAAGGACTTCGATTTCTGTTTGTGTGCCTATGTAATTATAATTTTAATGAAAAGTCAAGTGAAACATTTAAATTTTTTATATAAATTATTTTAGTATTTCATATCTTTAATATTTTTTGACAAAAGAAAAAATCTAGTTGATATTTGCTACAAATCTGGTTGGTATTTCCAAAAAAAGATATCTTCAATTTTGTTCGAAAAACAAGCCATTTTTGACCTTTGTTTTAAATTGAAACTAGAATTTTATTGTTAAATAATAGTAAATATCTGTTATATAATATGACCATTGTATTTTTAAAATAATGATTGCATGATTTCAATATATTATATGTGTTCAGTATTCGCCAAAATAGTCATTTTAATATAATTAATTTTAGCCTTAGTTTAGTTTAGCCCTATTGCATTCAAAATAACCCGCTGTTCTGTTCGGTTCTTTATTATTTTTTGTTTAAAATTGCGCGATATCGACTTGCGACTAACACAGCTACATGGAGACAGAGAGGGAAGTTCGAGTCGTCCGTTGTTAACGCTTCAACGCTGTTTTTGATGAGTGCCGCCATATAATACAAGATACTTTTGCCTTAATTAAATTTAAATGTGCCGCAATTTTGTTTTGCCCTGTTCCCATTGCCGGACTGAAGACTGAGGACCCTCTTCTACAGAGAAGACTCAGGAAAATCTGAGGTAAGTCGCAAGCCCGGTTCAAAATTTACCTTAAAGATAATAATTACGTGCCCAGTTCCATTCAGCTGGAGTTATCCAAATTAATTATAAAAACACAATATTATTCAATATGTATACAGGGTAGCCCATCGAAAACGTACCGCAAGGCAGTACAGGGTAGTAAAGAACTTTTTGGCAAAATCCAAAAACAGGTCAAATTTGTTTCCGAGGGGGACAACTTTTGGCTCAAAAAGCATACCAAAATCTTCAACCCCCTAAGTGGGGGTGTTATGCCTTAAATTTTTTCAAATGGGAATGGGGGTCAAGTGGGGGTCATTAGAAAGGGCTTTTAATTCTCTATACATCGATTCCTACTTTTTGAAAATCGATTCATTATTTTAGAAAATATGAAAATATTTTTGACGAGAAATGCGAAAATCGATTTAATTTTACTTCAAAACTTACGGTATTAGTCAAGTAAATGCTGAAAATGTTGTCCGCCAACTTGCATACAATGATACAGGTTGTCTTCAAACCGTTGTCGAACATTCTGGAGCACTTGCGGTGTTACTTCGCGACATACATTAATGATTCGTCCTCGCAGATCTTCCAAGGTATCAGGTGGAGTGCTGTAAACTTTGCTTTTAATGTGCCCCCAGAGAAAGAAATCTAAAGGATTTAAGTCGGGTGACCGAGGGGGCCACTCAATTGCACCTCTTCGTCCTATCCAGCGTCCTGGAAACGTCTCATTTAGGTAATTGCGCACATTGAGCGAGTAATGTGGAGGAGCTCCGTCTTGCTGGAAAATCAGTTCGTGTTCATTGTAAGCAGGGTCGTCCTCTATGATATTTGTTAGAGCTGGGTCGATGACATTTTGTAGTAAATCCAAGTACATATCGCCTGTCAAATTTCCAGGAAGGAAAAAAGGACCTACAATGGAATTTCCAAAAATACCTGCCCATACATTCAACTTCTGGGGGTGTTGGGAGTGTGTCTCATGGAAAATCCTTGGATTGGTATCAGCCCAGTAACGACAATTATGGCGATTCACTAAACCATTCAAGAAGAACGTACACTCGTCCGAAAAACACACATTAAAGAGGAAATTATCGTTTATCGCTCGTTCAGTCATTATTTCGCAAAATTGCAAACGACGATCAAAATCGTCTTCATTTAGCTCTTGCACTAGCCGAATCTTATAAGGATGGAATTTGTATTTTTTTAATATTCGTTGGACACTTGTACGACTCACTCCTGTCGCAGTAGCCAATTGCATTGTACTCAGCGTACTATCCATTGCCACTTGCCCCAATACCGCTATTTCCGTAGGTTCATTTAGTACCGGATTTTCAACCTGCCTCTTTTTGTTATGAACGGAGCCAGTTTCGCGAAATTTGGCCACCAATTCGCGAACAATTTTTCCAGACGCATGTTTCTCAGGATGCCGTTGGTTGAACAGTTCGGCGACCCGATTTCCGCATTCATTGTTTTTGAAAAAAAGCTCAATAATTTCTACTCTTTCTGGAATTGAGTACACCATAATTAATCAATTTAAAAGACTCGGCAGTATTGGTACTCTTCAACTACAAGTCACAAGACAGTTATCTAGCAACTTCTTGTGGCCTATCTAAATACGAAACAAAAAGCGGACAATTTTTTGCTCACCAAAATCAGGCTAAAGAATTCGCAAATCAAAAAAAAAAACAGCGAATTCTTTTGAAGGAATTTACCAAGCTAATACCGTAAGTTTTGAAGTAAAATTAAATCGATTTTCGCATTTCTCGTCAAAAATATTGTTCGTATTTTCAAAGCTGCATATTTTCTAAAATAATGGATCGATTTTCAAAAAGTAAGAATCGATGTATAGAGAATTAAAAGCCCTTTCTAATGACCCCCCACTTGACCCCCATTCCCATTTAAAAAAATTTGGGGGATGGCACCCCCACTTAGGGGGTTGAAGATTTTGCTATGCTTTTTGCGCCAAAAGTTGTCCCCCTCAGAAGCAAACTTTACCTGTTTTTGGATTTTGCCGAAAAGTTCATTACTACCCTGTAATGCCTTGCGGTACGTTTTCGATGGGCTACACTGTATATGCGATAGACTATATCGACTTTCCCTTTTGACATTTTAAAATGAAACAATAGATGTTAAAAACAAATGCAGTGTCACAATATCACGTGATGTTTATTATATTACGATGAATAGACTTATGACTTCTTTAGGTCAAATCAGGGAGTGAATTGAATGTTAATATTATACATGATTCAGTTAAAAGTGCATATACGAGTATATAAGTACACCTAAATATTTATTTTCAATGCAAAAACAGGTATCAGTAACTTATGAATGTCTTTCCAACATCCTTAATTATGCAGGGTATTTACGGACTTTAGCAGCATTATTTTTAGCGGAACATATGCCTTGATAAAGGAAGCTGATTGCTAATCATTACAAGGTTATTTTCTATAAATGTTAATCTGCATTAACTTTTAATTTTTAGGTTAAAAAAAATGTTAAATGAGAAAGTACTTATTACTAACAAGAGTTTTATAATATTGAATTAATAAATAAATGTTAAATGAGAAAATACTTATTGCTAACAAAAGTTTTATAATATTGAATTTTGTACAGAGTATTCTTAAAATACATCACATGTCAAACTTATGTGTTTTCAAATGGGATACCCTGTATACTTTTGAATTTTTAGATCTACGTTTCTTGCTGATTTTGGGATACATTTTTCTTGAAATACGAAAGATGAAAAAATAATGTATGTAAGTGAAGCTTGTGTTTTAAATAATTTACTGCTTTTGCTACTATTTCGTAGTTCTTATTTGTTAAATTATTGTACTACGAATATCTTGTAGATTTAGTGGTTCCACTTTACAAACTCTATTTTTAAGGTAACCCAAAAAAATTGTGACATTTCTAGCTACAAAATGGAACCAAATTTACCTAATCAAGTCGAATGCAGTATATTTCTTATGTTAAGAATATTGTACTGCAATTATCTAACGATTTCAATCATACCACCATACTGAATACTACATTTAATTTCTGCAAATATATATTTGAAGTATTCAGTGGCCATCAAACAGCCCTGGTTTAAGTGCTCTGGATACACTTTTGAAGAGTTACTTTTGAAACAGACTATGAAATGCAACCATTAAATCGTTAAGATACTCTTAACAATAAAAAAAATAGAGAACCACAAAGGATATGTGTAGAACAATTTTTAAACCAATTTGAACATTTATTGCGGATATTATTAAAATTTCCGAAGTTTCATTTACATATACATATTTTTTTCGTGCAGAAAAATACGGAAGAAAATCCGCAAGTAACTGCTTAAATGTCCTCTTATATTTCATAAACTGTTATACCAAATATCCAAAAATGTACAAGGCGTTCTCCTGAACAATACATGTTCAGTTTAAAATGATTTTTGAAGGCGTTGTGTAGGTACAAAACTAAATATTGTCACAAAAAATTTCAAACTGATGCTACAGCTTTCGTATTTAAAATTTTGTCTCCAACTGAAAACCAAAAAAAGTTAAAGGAGGGACCAGAGATTTGTAATCAACAAGCCTGTATCTTTGAAAAAGTTGGAAATATTTTTTCTCATGTTTCGAGTACCGGACTTATTTAAAGTGATGGCACTTTCGTGTATTGTTTATCTTATTTAATTCAATTACTTTCCAATATCATGGTATATTATATGTTTTTGTTTCACCCGCACAAAGTTATACTAATTGGCAAAAATATTAATAGAGCAGCCAGAGATGTATACACTTAGAAAAGAAACAATTTGGTGATGAGAGTGTAAACATTGGAGATGAAAGAAAAACACCGATCAGTAATGTTTTGTTGATTATATGTATTTTGTTCCGATCGCATTAAAAGTCATCCTACGCTCCTCAAACGTGAAGATGACTTCAAGTTGCTATTACTATCAATGATATGAATGTTTTGTTGGCTGCATATTAAATTATAGTAATCAGGCATATTAAATTATAGTAATCAAGAGTTATTGTTTGTAGTGGTTAGTTATTACAATGGGTATATAATTACAGTGAATTGATGGATATGGTATTGATATACGGTGAATGTAGACAAAGTGCTGCGGCCGCAGAAAGAAAGTAGGCGAATCCTTTTCCATTTCGCCATGCACCAAGTAAGATTTGTAAAAGGTACTCGTTGTTTTTCAGAGCACACTTTCCAAATTTATGAACTGTGTCCATCTTATAGAAAAATGTTTATTTTGTGGATTGTTAAAATGTCAAAAATTATTACTTATTTGTACTTATTGCTGGAATCGTAATTAAAAATATCTGGATCAACTACAATATAAGGGGTTAGTTAGAAACAAGTATTGGTGAAATTTATTTTAAATGAAGCCGAAGTTGAACAAATGAACCACTATTGCCAAAAAGCTAGTAACGGGAAATTCTATATTATAAATAGATGTTTAATTGTTTTTTTATTGTATATTCTGATCTCGCACCATTTTTTAATATATGGCTATTTTTCTTCGTAGTTTTTGATTCATATTGAAATTTTTAAATAGAATATAATTATATTATTAGTCTAACACATTATGGTAAAAGTAGGATTACTAGTTTTCCTTAAATATTAATTTCTAAACACTATTTTTTTGAAAGGTTGTTATTGTAGCCCTTAATAAATTGTGAATAATATTTTAGATTTATATATTCAAGGTTATGATTCTCGATTAAGAACTACTAAAAATTATTTTAATAAATTAAAAAGAATTTCACGGTGGAACTAAAGGCTTAATAGGTAACTCAAAGAAAAATATTTTTTTTTTAAAAATGCAGAAACAGAACGATTTTGTTTTCAATTTTGTTAATGTTCTAGGTAGACTTCAGAAATTTTTAATAGAATAAGGCACCAAGTGATATTATTGGCAAAGTTGTTTTTCTACATGCCTGAGTCACAATTTTTAAAAAAGTCTAATTTCACTGATAATGAATACTACGTGACTTTTGTATGCATCTCGCTTGGGATTATTTCAACTAGTCCAGGCGGTATCTGTTTCGGGTTGGGTAAAACGCATATGATCGGAGATTTTTGCTTTAACGGCTTCTAAATAACATCAGAAATGATAATTTTTCTATGCAAATAAAAAAAACGTGGGCTTAATTGTTATTGCAAAAAAGTATAAAAAAATAGCAAAAAAATTAATTTTTTTCTAGGATTTCTCGTCGACAACTTAGCAACTATTCGTTTTAGACAAAAATGGAAGAGGAAAAAAGTTTTGTAATTGAATTTTGAACAAGATAGAGTTTTGTTATTCGAAAAAATAATTATTGTTGCAAAAATCGGAAAAATCATTTAAAAAATTGCAAAAAATGCTAGTTTATTTGTCAATTCTTTCAGACACTTAAATAATACCTAGGATCTTCATACTTGTCCCAATTAAACTTTTTAGTGTAAAAAATCATCACACCCAGTTTCATCCAATTCGATTCGATAGTTTTTACATAATAATTGTTTAAATTTTCTGTTTTTTAATTAGAAGATTTTCAAAATCAAATTTCTAAAAATCTAAAGCCTTTGAGTATTTGAAAATTTCACCACAAAACATTTTCGCAATTTTCATGCTTATATATACATAATTGCAATAATTTAATGTTCTTTTCATTTTTTTTTTTATTTTAAAATATGGTTTGAAAGTACTCGGAGAGACGAGTTTTTAAAATAAAAACAATTTCATATTTAAACAAACTTACTAGTATTACCTGGTGCAACATGCAAAAATTTTGATCGTGAATATTAACATAGTAAATAAACATTAATTATTTTTTAAAGTAACTGTTTATCGGCATGTCAAAAGTATACCCTTTTTAAAACAGATACCGCCTGGACTACACGTCTAAAATTATGGGAAAATTTAAACGTACAAAACTGAATAGTCAAAAAGAATCTTATTACGCCGTACTTTATTACTAACAGTATATAAGTATTTCAGTATTTCCTATCAAAATATTTGCGAAAAATGTGAAATGAATTCCTTCTCTATGTCACCGCGGGATCAGAAGGGTCAATAAATTTTCTGCCTCGGTCAAAGGAGTAGAGAATATTATTTCATTTTTATTAAAATGTATGAAGTGAACCTTTTTTCGTCAACGAACTGAGAATTTTTATGAGAAATTCCTGTCGTGTTACGTGAGGTGAACAGCCGAATACAGAATTTTCTATTTTATTACAGCTTCCTATAAGTGATACATCGTGTTGTGAATATTTTTCGTTATATTTCCGATGAGAGTATTCTAGTCCCTTATGAATTCATATCTTGCGTCTCTCTATTGGGGTGAATGATTTTACATTGTTGACAAGAAATTCTTAAATAAAATCGGACAAAATAAAAAATTGCCCTGCCCATTTCGAATAACGTAGAATAACGTTATTAGACGTCGAATAAAAAGATGGTTAATATAATTTCGAGTATAATTTATTTCAAATTTTCCTCTAAAAAAATGTAACTCAAATTTGCGCCACTTTAGAGTTTGTTTCAAAATACCTATCTGATATTTTATTGTTTTTCACTTACTATAAAATGTACTGAAAAGAAAATAGGCAATTAAAAATACAAATCATCATAAAGCGATTTTCCAATATTTTTTTATTGATTTCTCAATCACAGACACACTTTATGAAAATTTAGGAAAACTTTTAGGATAAATTTGATTTAGCTTTAAGGCAATATCATCAGGTTAAAGTTACACG
Organism: Anoplophora glabripennis; assembly: GCF_000390285.2. NCBI lineage: Eukaryota > Metazoa > Arthropoda > Insecta > Coleoptera > Cerambycidae > Anoplophora > Anoplophora glabripennis. The sequence continues at coordinate 80,362 of NW_019416954.1, read as the reverse complement.
GGATACGAATTCGTATAAAAATCTGATCCGCATGAACCTAAACTAATTCTTAAGAGGGCTGTATAGCAAATAGGCAACCAGTAATATATTTTTATAGATTTTATTACACAGTTTGTCTAATTATGAATCAATGCACAAATAACCGACTTTTCTCCATTCTAACGCAGATTTTCTATAAAAGTTTGAAAGTCAAATAACTTCTCGTTGTAAAGAAATTTGTAATTTGCCACTTTTGTATAGGTGTCACGACACCTATAATACACAATTGTAGGTACACGTACCTACAATTCTCAGTGATGTATACAAAGAAAGTTGATAACATTAAATCTGTTTTTATGTAAATAATTAGATTATCAACTTTACGCATGAAACAAAATTAAAAATCGTTTATCAAAATCAACTAAAATCGTTTAACAAAATTATGCCATGTGAGCTGGACAAAGGGTGGTTTCTCATTTTTCCCCATATGAATCTTAGGCATGCATTTTGAAATTTCTTTATCTACAGAGTATTCTGTAAATACGTGTACAACCACACCTGTACAATACACTCATCTATATCCGAAACCGTTTCGTAAAACTAAACTATGCTAAAAAAACTTTTTAATAAAGATAAATATGTACATATTCCGTATAATGGTCGTAACCTACCCATATAATTATGTACTATCTATAATATCAAATAATGTTTTTTATCAATTTTGTGTAACAAACATGTTTCCATTTGATGTCCACCCTTTGTACTAATTGGCAGACAACAACTGTTCCAACTTCACTTTAATCAAATCTTCATATATTATATATATATCGTATATATTAAAATCTACCTATTAAATATTTTCTCAAATAGCTCTTGGCAGCATATGTATGCGCTTCCAGTTGTGTAAAAAATTTACCAATATATACTTTGGTTTCCCAGTATCGTCAGTAAATCATCTTAATTTGAATGCACAATCAATATCCGTTATTAGTTTAAACAGTATAATCTTCCTTCTCTAACATTTTGATCGGACCCTGTTGAATTATATCATATATCATTTTCCTAAGTGTGATCTCTCTTTTCTTTATATGACATTTCTAGCTATTTTAGAAGCAGATAAATAAACAAAAATCGCTAACCAAAGGAAAGTCATTTTTGGTTGGGTAAAATTAATTTAATAAAAATAGACCTTGATTGAACTTTTTGTGCGAGGGTTTATCTGATTATTTATTTCTGAAATGGTATAGCACCCAAGCAAACAGACAAAATAATGCTTTTCGAAATTCATAACATATTAATTATACAGCTTATAAATATTTGAAGTTACATCAATTATAAACGTTTATGAAAATTATTATGTGAAACAAGGGAAATACATAATCCTTTTTAATTAGAATTCCTTCTATCTATCTTGTTTAAACCATTTAATGTCATCACTAATTACCTACCTGCGGTATATTTATGTTCACATGAACGCAACAACTTTTTGTCATTTCCAATTAGATCTTGTCTTTCATTAATAACGTGAAATGTCAATTAGTATTTCATTAATGCGATGTTTGTTACCTATTGGCGTTGTGTTAAAAAAATTGTTTGCTATGCAGTGCATGATATACTCTACAAGCAAAAACAAATAATTCTGCAAAACAACTATTTGCTCATTATAGTTAATATACAATAAATTTTTGAATATTGTAAATTTTTTGCTTAACAAAATTGATGCTAAAATTCTGATAAAGGAAGTAAGTAAAGAGTCTTTGATTATTGTACAGAATGTTTTTTAAATTCATGTTTTTAGGACATTGTCATTTTAGACCAAAAGGATAAAATAAATTAATAGTTTTCAAGATACTGACTTTTATCCAATTACTTATTTAATTAAATGCAATAATTCATTGGTATTCAGGTATGTCTTGTGGCGCAGATATTAAGTATCTCAGAACATCTACGCTACTGAATATTTGTATAATTAATTTTATTTCTAGTGTCATTTCTAAGAAAAATTGAAAAGAAGTAAAAATTCATTTTTTTTTTTCATAAATAAATAAATTGCCCAAAAGTATCGATGACTGGGGCCAGTTCACAAAAGAAAAAAGTATCTCATCTCAAGCTGAAATGCTAATATTTTCTATTTATTATATATATATAATTTTATGCTCAATTAATTCTAAATGAAGAATAAATACAGTAAATTGTTAATAATTTGTTTAGTTGTTTCCATGTAGCAACACATGCAGAATACAAGAAGGTTCATTCATAAGTTTCGTTCATGTTTAGTTAGTTTAATGTTTTAATTATCAAAATCATAAATTTGTCTTAGGAGATGGAAAATATCATTTTCTGATTAGAGACCACTAAGTCATACTCGCATATAGAGGGTGTACTGCCATTACTTCAGCATCAGATAGAGTAATCATAAATGAACAAAAAGTTGTATATTACGGGGGTGTAAGATTAACAGTTTTCAATATACAGCGAGTATTAATATTGGGGAGTTTTATTACGACGTGACAACAGCGCTTAACCTGCTAATGCACACCACGTGTGCACCAGTTTTTAAATAAATAAAATAAAATGTATGGATTTTATCGTACGAATATAGTGCTGTGGTTAAATTTTAGCTCGAATTTTAGTAATTATGAATCTCTTAAAACAGGAACTTAACTTTTAATCAAATTATGTATGTTTAAACGCACAAGTACAAAACAAGCTGCAACATATGCTCAAAATGTCCACCACCAGTTTTGATGCATGCACGACACCTTCGAATTCAATTTTCGCGCACTTGCCTGAAAACACCTCAAGAAAAGAAAATATTGGTACGCAAAAAACACTGCGACAATGTCGAATCCAGATACCAACTGAATTGCGTATTGGTGATTGATTAGTACCTCATGTTAATGTACCTCATGTTAATAAACCGCCACGCCGTTGTCACATTGCTCGATATGAATTTTATAGAATTTTAAATTACAACGCTAATTATTTTTTAGAATTAAGCATAAAGAAGTTAAAAAAAGTGATAAACATTGTATTTTATGATATTCTATGCACGCAGTTATGTCAATATTCCTTAATTAATCAAACTTTTGTACAAGTTAGAAATTTTGATCATTTTTTTTTCAGAAATGGTTAAGTTTAGGACCCATATCATATAAGCTTTTTTGTTATTTTAATGTATTCTATCGTCTGTTAAATTTAAGGCAACAAACTTCCAACATCCTGTATATGAGCAAAAAGATTTCCTTCATTCTATTCGGAAAATGAAATATTCATTTCCCAGAAAATTTTCTTTTTTATAATTTTATATAGAAAAAAAAATCTTTAGCTCACAAATTTTAAGCTTTTAAGGACTGTATCACCTCAGATAAATAAAAAAAAATCCCATGCATTTTTTTAAACGAATACTTATTTTAAATTTGTTCAAGAATATAATAAAGTTTAATAAAATATAATTATAAATTAATTTATTTTCATAAAAATTACGTTAGGGACTGTTTAGATCATATTAAATAGATTTAAATGATTTATTTAATTATTTTATATCCTTTGTTACAGATGTCGTACCATGTACAATTTTTGAAACAAAACTGTTCCTTTTTATTTTCTTTTTTGGTATGTGTGGAAAAAACTCTGATAAACTAGTATATTATAGAACCGCCATCATTAGTATAGATTTTTACACATTAAAATTTTAGTTAAAAGTTACGTGATTATAGATATTAATTTATAGAATTACCGCATCACTAGCTAGTGGCTCGTATTAGTATTACATTATCTATCTTTCCTTCCTTCCCTCCATACTAATACGACAACAGTAAAAGTGCACCATTTTCCTGCACTGGTAAGTGACCAAAGCATTTACAAACCTTTAATTCATTTAATACAGTCCACTATAGCAATTTGTCATACATGAACTAAGTAAATCTTAAGTTCTTGTACACCGATTTAGTGAATTTGCTTTTAATTAAGTGACAAGGCATTAAACCCTTTTTTATTTAAACACGTCGCATGAAATAACCTGGAGTTATAACAGACTTAAGTCATTAAAGGTTTCTCTTTATTAAGATAAATGTTTGTAAACATTTATCTTAATTAACATTTACCTGTTGCAATCCAGAAACTGTTGCTACATTGCTTAATGATCTAGTATTCTATAAAAATTGTTAAACAAATCATTTATATTTAGATTATATTAGATTATATTAGATTTTATAGATAGGGAGAAAACAAAATTGAAGTGTAAAACTGTAATAAACATTGGCGCATTCGCCATAATTTCAAATTTATACTTGCATATAATACATCATATTTTTATTGATCACTACCTTCTTTCCGGCAATTTACTTTACACATGAGAACTCATATTTAGTTGAAAATGTTATTAAATATAGTGATATCTCAACCCTCCTTAATCTACAAGAACTAATCTGAAACTTAAAAGCTGTGAAATTTTATATCCGTTTCTGTACCTCAGAGCTAAACTGTATTAACTCCATTTTTTACGAAATTGGGATTATTTGACAGCCCAACACAGTTTCTTATGCTCTTTCACGTGCTAAGCAGTAATAACTCCCACTCGTGATACTTTCGAAGATAGACAGTGCTAAATAATAATAAGTCTCAACCTGTCTCCAAGCTAGACAATCGTATGTGTAATTAATATTAACCGTGTTTCATTTCCACAGTATTAAGTTCCTTGTTACATCAATATAGTCCGAGACAAACAGGTGTATGTGGAGTTAATATTCTATTAGTTTGACTTCGGAGTATTAACTCCACATATATCAAAATCATGTTGGTTTACTTTAGTATTATATCCACATTCATCGTATATTATCGCACAATTAGTAAATATTATAATATAAAATCCCTAAATCATGTTTGTGCCAAATAGTGTTTTCGAAAAAAAAATATACGAATAGAAAATTATTCTTTAAATTACAATAAATAATATTAAAATAGACGCATAACTTCACATCATACAAATTTTTTTTTATCAAGGAGAAGTAAGAGTTCGAAGTTATGGAATGATAAGAAAAATTTAAATCTTTAAATCACTCCTGTAAAATTTCATTTTTGGCACTTAAATACAGTTTAGCTCTGAGGTACAGATTTACATTTTTAGATGCAGTTTCACAACAAGGTTACTATTTTCAAAACTTGTACAGGATGACAAAAAACTCGAATTTGTTTAAAAATTACTATAAAATTATTATTTTACACGAAAAAGTAGCTATGTAACAGCGTCAAGACGTATTAGTACAACGTTGATACATAGAATTTTACAAAAGCACAGCACAGACATCCTTATCACATCCAATTACACCAAGAGTTACTAAAAGTAGACTTTCAGCGGGGACTGGAGTTTTGTCAGTGGGCACTTGAGACGTTAAATCAAAATGATGATTTTTTTAAACGGGTCATGTTCTCCGATGAGCCTACTTTTCATAAAAATGGTTTCGTTAATAGTCATAATTGCCATTATTACGACACAGTAAATCCTCACCAATTCCGGACAACTCATAGCCAACGTGTGGTCTTTGAACGTGTGGGGAGCAATTTTGGGAACCCATGTCATTGGATCAGTCTTTTTTTACCAGCATCTAACTGGAGCAGTTTATTTAAACTTTTTAACAAACACTCTAGTCTAGAAGATTTGTTAGGCGACATTCCTTTAGCTACAATTCGAGGAATATGGATGCAACATGATGGTACTCCACCTCACAATACCGCTGCGGTTCGTCAGTTTTTACACGAAACTTTTCCCAACAGATGGACTGGGCGCGGGGGACCGGTGAGTTGGCCTTCAATGTGTCCAGATATGACAAATTGCGATTTTTTTATGGGGATTTATGAAAAGCAAATTTTACGTGACACTACCGCGGAAGATATGTGGCACTACCGCGGAAGATATGTGGCAGCGTATTATAATAGCATTTCAAGAAATTACGCCAGACATGCTGACCAATGTTGAACATTCTTTTAAAAACCCAATTCTTTGTGTATTAATCAAAATGGCGGATACTTCGAGCAATTGATGTAAATCAGCGGTCTAAGTATTATTCTGCTTGTTGTGTTCCGAGTTTCAGTTTTCAGTTGTTTCGTTTTGCGTTTTGTTTTAGTTGTTGTTAGTGTTTTACTTTTGTTTGTCAAATCACTTTTTAAACATGGCAGTAAATATTGACATTGTCAGTCCCAGGTCTGATAAAATGTGAGAGAAAAGTGGTTTTGCAAGGCCTTCTTGACGCTGTTACATAGCTACTTTTTCGGACTTTAGAAAAGACTGGAAAACTGTTAAAGATAAGTATGGATAACCTTATATCAGTCAGAAAGGCATTCAATTTTGCATTCACCCATGACAATTAATATGGGTCATTAGATTTGAAAAAAAAAGTTTTTTGTCTCGCAAGATTAAATGTAGGTCTCAGTATTTCCGAGTCTGAATAACGTACACGTTTTGTTCACAGATGGCAAGATAAGAGTAATTTATGCCAAAACGAACTCTGAAAATTGCAGGTCTCTAACTCTTACGGTTTAGACGCTATCTAGCCTCATTTAGAGAGACGAAATAGTGATTTTTTTCAAAAACAATTGATTATCTCAAAAACAGTTGTAAACACCATGTAGGTTTAATAAACTCCACCTAATATTAACCAAGGAATTCAAAAACGCAATAATATAGAGGGTGTTCCACTTTAAAATAACAAAGTTATGTAGCACCCACGCGAAAAGGAACAATCTGTAAAGCAAAAAATATTTTCTTCTAATGGTCCACATGATTCCAAGCGACTTTTATTAGAACCATTTTTTTATATATACTTTACACTTACAGAGTTACAGAAGAATCTCTCCTGTATGTATATTTTTTATTACCGACTGAATTACAATATAATAATATGGAATTTTAGGAATTGCTAAGTCCAACGTTAGCTAGACTGGGCCTGGGGCTGAACCTAAAATTGATTTTTTTTTGTTTACTAAGACTTCACTTCACTTTTTTATGTAGGGGACAATTAATTTTCCAGAGGTTCTCAACAAATTTTAAAAAGTTTGATAATTAATCAATTTTAACACAGTTTTGCAGTTTCCACAATTTTGTTTATTGAAAATGCTTATAATTTAAGTATTGTATCTACAATTAAACAATCTTCTGTAAGTTTGTAGTAACACTGTATAGAAAAGAAAGCTAGAATAGATTAGAAATGTGTATCTCAACCTACACTTTGTTCTTAGTTATCTCCCATGTTTTTGAATAGCAAAATACCATAACATCACTGTTGATTAAGCTATGAATAGTTTCAAATATTTCAGTTCGTAGGGCGTTCCTTAAATAATGAATCTCCCAAACTTCTATTGAAAATATAATAAATTATTTTCATAATTCGAAATAAAAAATATATTTTCTCTTGGCAACTTATATTTCTTCTAAGGAACGAAGAAAAAATCACAAACTAAATTATGGTCTACGGAACAGATTGACTCAAATATTTATCTTTAGTTAGTGCCGCTGTTTTGGCTCGTTTATGCAACCAGACTTTGTTGTTTCAGGTGCGGCGGTTCTCTAGTCAGCAGGCGTCACGTTGTAACGGCCGGCCACTGCGTGGCCCGGGCAACCCCCAGACAGGTGCACGTCACCCTAGGCGACTACGTCATCAACTCTGCGGTGGAGCCCCTGCCCGCGTACACCTTCGGGGTGTCCAACATACAGGTTTGGCTATAAAAGTTCCATTTCTCTTTTAATTATACGTTTTGTATTGCTGGCATTGTATTTTAAAATTACTATTAATACGTTACTATTACCGAGAAGCGGTAATATTATTTGTTAAAAAAAAAATAAATTATGAATCCATTTTTCAATCACAAAATTAAAATCCTTTATTTAACTGAAGGATGAAGAAGCTGTCTTGACATAAGGCATATCGACGCGTTACTAAGAAAACATGCTACCTCAAATATAACTTGGAAAACATGCTAGCACATATCTTTAAGAAAAATCATGCTATCTCACATAAAATTAAGTTTGACTAGAAATTTAAGTTGGCTGCATTGATGTTATAAACTTATATAATATATTTTTCAAAAAGTAAGGAATATTTATGTTCAGGTACACTGTTTATTTTATTTTGTTTATTCAACATTTTTCAATTAATTTTGTTAACTTACTGCTATAAACGACAAATTCTAAAAAAATAGTGTATACCTTAATATATAAAAATGTATTATTATTAAAGATTATTAGATTTTGCTTTGATATAAAAATTAATAGCGCACTCTTATCTGATTTATAGTACTGCCCCACTAAACATTTTTCAGTTTCTGACATGTTTCAGAAACGTTTCCATTTTTCTTGAAACGTTTCAAAAAATTGGTTTCAGTAACATTCTTTTTATGTTCCATTTATGCCCTCGATATTTTTGTTTTACGTTTCAGTATATTTTCAGAAATGTTTGAGTAACATAATAATTTTATTACCATATTGTTCTCATAATGCTCTCAACTTTAGATCATTTTCATTTCAAAAGCGTTTTTGAAATAGTATAAATAGTGTGAGTATTTTTATAAATATCTCTAATACTCCTTTGTGATATTTTTATTTGTATTGTGAATGACTTAATTCGAACTAAAAAGTTACATTGTATATTAAAAAAAATAAATATGCTCTTCTAGCTTGGGGATGAGGCAACTTTTACTAAGAATTTCTTTCTTTTTGAGAAGCCACCGAAAAAAGTTTCTAATATGGATTATGAATTTTGCCATTCATCGTACAAATAAAAATATCACAAAACAATATCAGAAGCATTAAAAAAAAGCTACACATTTTATATAGTTCAAATACGCTTCTGAAATGGAAATTTTCTAATGTTGAGACCTTCATGAATATGGTAACAATGACGAACTGATAATTAGAAAAAGTTAGTTATGATTATGAATCTTAAAATGGTAGGTACATGAAAAACAAATAACATTACTGAAAAATAATATAAAGTTATAATTTCTTCTACGCATGGTCAATATTACATATATCCTTTTAATAATAATAAATTATACAGCAGAAATAAGGATACAAAATGATATATTGACAAAGTAAATATCTGTAGGTATACCTAAACTCTTTTATTTAAGCATGCCTATACACATAAACAAATATAAACATTTGTACAAAATATAAAATAAATGACGTCTATTTCACTTGATTCATCCATATTTCAAATAGTTCTCACTGACTAAGTAGTTGCTCTTCAAATTATATCGAAACGTATGTTGTTGTTCCATTTTCTTAGTTCTAGTCCCTTGTCCTCTTGTCTGTAATAGTAGTGGGTATAACTATATTTAGGTAGATGTGACGCAAAATTGGAAATCTCTACACATATCGTTTTAAACATTTTGCATCAATATTCATTATTTTATATGCACCTTACAATAACCACAACTGCACACACTACAAATTATCACATAAAATAGCGTCAAAGTAAAGATGAATAACAACGAAACCAAGCAAACTGACAAACCGCAAACCTAACCTAACATAATACGAATTGAAACGACACACGGGAAACAAATAAACTCGGGCTGTTACGCGCAGTCTACGCAAGTCACGAACATACGTTTTTTCTAGACTTGTGTTATAAATATGCTACCACATTTTTTTTTCTAATTATGTCTTTATATAACAAAGGCAAATGAACTAACGCTTGAGAAGGATTGGGGATTGAGAGCAAAATTTAGGGTTGTTCGTCTGTTATGTTTCCGAGATCGAAAGGGAATGTTTCGAGTAATGTTTCAAACTCTCTTCAATTGTAACGTTTCGGCTATGTTTCACTAAATAAGTTTTCAAGTGCTATATTTCTGTAATGAAACAGAATCGTTTCTAGTTAATGTTTCAAATGTTCAGTAAAACATCTCATTTGCAACGTTTCATTTACGTTTCGTGTTTAGTGGGACTCTTGGCACACTTTTATTTTCACAAAATCTGGGAGCACAATTTATTCTGAAAATAATTGTATGTGCCTAATGCGGACTCTAAGCAGACTGCAATAAAAAGGATTATATAGTGGACCAGGCTAGGCTCCAAACTCCGGGTCCGAATCGTTCTTACTGCACGTCAATAGAAACAAATGGCTTCTTAAAGGTACGGTAGCCGCGTGCTTGCACATACTTTGGAAATGAAATGCAACTATGCAACACTTTTATTACCGGTACTTTATGATCTGCTGGATATCGATGCGACGGGCGCAGAGCAGATGATATGCACGTGCACGTTTCCGAGGTTCCCCATGCATACATGTTTATCGTACATATCATTCAACTTTATTATATTTATATTCTGGTTATTATGTTAACTCTATTAGGTAATGCAATTTGATTAATAAATGATGTTTTTCTACAAATTGTTGCGTCTTGTTCTTATTTGAAAATTAACGAATGTCAAAACCGTATTTCATAAAAAAAGCTGAAAATTTTTTGATATTTTTAATTATGCATTTATAAATACAGAGCTGTGTAAAAATCAAGACTTTCCAAGACAATCCAGGTATAGATGCTCTACATGGGCATACTGTTCAGGTAAGAATGATTCGGACCCGGGATTTGGAACCTAGCCTGGCCATTATAATCTTTTTTATCCTTTTTATTGCAGTATCTTTGGAGTCCGCGTTAAGGCATATAAAAATATTTTTAGAATAAAAGGAGTAGTGACTATAAATCAGATAAGATTGGCCTATTAGATTTTGTATTAAAGCAAACTTGTATGAAAGAAATCGAATAATTTTTAGTAATAATAAACATGTTTATATTTTAAGGTATACACTATTCTTTAATAATTTTTTATTTCAAAAAACGTCGAGAAATGTACGTGTTGCAGCATACTCCATATTATTCTATTTTTTTAATTTACAATTTTCTCGTTTATAACAGTAACTTAACAAAATTAATTGAAAAATGTTGAATGAAACAGATAAAATAAACAGTGTACTTGAACATAAATATTCCTTACTTTTTGAAAAATATATTACAGAAGCTTATTATGTGCACGGTTTCATTCAATGTGCATTTCAATGCCAATGCAGCCAACTTAAATTTCTAGTCATATTTAATTTTGTGTGAGATAGCATGTTTTTTCTTAAAGATAGCATGTTTTCCAAGCTTAATTTTATGTTTTCCCAGCTCAATCTGAGGTAGCGTGTTTTCCACACAAAATTTTAGGTAGGTAGCATCTATTCCAAGTACAATTTTAGGTAGCATGTTTTCCAAGCTAAATTTGAGATTGCATGTTTTCATAGTAACGTGTCGATATTCGCTTCCGAACTTTCTGTGTAATGTCCACCCAGGAAATAATGCAAATAATGGTATTTTTCCGGAATTTTGATCCTTGACTACCATCTAGTATTTTAGTATTCTAATGTCCTGAACATCTACATAAGCTAAAGCTTGTAGACAGTCCGGTCTGCCGAGGATGTGAATCGGCGGATGAAACTTCTCTGCATATCCTGGGCGAGTGCCCGGGATTTGCACGTAGCAGAATGGCGCTCCTTGGGAGACCCTATTTGGAACCCAAGGAGCTGAGAGAAGTGTCAGCAAGGAAGCTTTTGGACTTTGTAAAAAGGACAAATCTACTTGCTGAATAGGACTAGTAGTGGGACGCACAATAGGCCTAATTAGGCCGCAGTGCTATGGGACTTTT